>NW_013525513.1:2875-40260 GCF_000836215.1 Papilio polytes
GGGTCATCCGAGGTTACACGTGCCGCGAGGTGCATCCAAGGGCGGCACGTGTAACAGCGAGTAGGCATAGCAATTACGTCGCCAACACTATACTAATATTATAAAGAGGAAACCTTTGTTTTATTGCAATGAATAGGTTCAAAAACTACTGGGCCGAATGTAAAAATTATTTTACAAGTATAAATTCGAATATTAAGGTGTGTGAAAGATAAACATGTCAGTAAAGCGGGGTAGTAGTGGCATGTCAGTAACTGGCATAATGCGTTTATGTCTTGTCAAACTACGTGCCCACCCACCTCAGCTTATACGCATATCAATAATGACAAATATTGTTAGTTACTTGCATGCCAAGTACTGTCTAGTCAAGGAGGCGTTAATACGTAACTGAAGATGGTACATGCCAGTACCTAGTATGCAAGTGTGAACTACACGCGAATGAAGACTAAAAAGTACAATTCTCTTCTTAATCAATTTCTTTGTTTCTCTTACCCAATTCGTCTAGCAGCACTAGTGAATGTTCCGTGGCGTGCTTCACGATGGCTGCGGTCTCGTTCATCTCCAGCAGGAAGGTGGACTGCCCCGATAGGATGTCGTCTGAGGCACCCAGCCGCGTGAAGATGCGGTCCACTACACTCAGACTGCACTCCTCAGCTAACACGTAGCTGCCCTGTAACACATAAACTAAAATGTACTGTCATCTTTTATTGGTTAAAAAATAACTTAATAATACACCATAAGTGTATGGTTTATACATGTATAGGTGGTCCCTACGGTGGGTCGGCACAGTATGTACAATTATTCCATACATCTATCAGCCGTGATACCTGAATACGCTCCTTAAGCATACCCTCTTTGACACAATCCATTCATACTTTCTTCGATCTTCCTCTACTTCAAATTGTTGCTTATCGGACCTCTTGGTGTTAGGGATGTACGCTATCAAGGAGGTAAAATTGGCCACTAATATGTTATGCAAACACCAAGGTGGTCAACTACGCGCAGACATCCGCAACACCAATTACAGACCTTCAAGAATATGGTAGGCGAAGAAACCTAAGTTGCACTGAGGAAATGCTTACAAAATATTAGTTTTCCCTACTGCAGCAGTCACTTACGAGATGTGCCAGGACAGTGAGCAGGCCGACTTGCCGCATGAGCGTGGACTTGCCGCCCATGTTGGGGCCCGTCAGCAGCAGCAGGCTGCGGCCCGCGCACAGACACGTGTCGTTGGGGATGAACTCCTCCACGATAGGAATGCATGGATGACGACCTTCTACTATCTTGATGTATGGCTGGAATATAGAAAATTAAATCTTACTAATAGGATAAATGCGAAAGTTTACATGGATGGATGTTTGTTAGAGTTTTAGCCTAAACTGTTGAACGGATCTCGATTAAATTTGGCATAGACGTCGAGGATAGTTTGGAAGAACACATAGGCTACTTGCTTTTGTATTTTTTTAATTCCACGCGGACGGAGTCCCGTGCCAAAACTATTATACACATGTACAGCTTACTTCATTTATCCCTTATTAGCTTTTGCCCGCGACGCCGTCGACGGGGGATTAAAAAAAAAAACAAAAGCTTATGTGTTCTTCCAGACTGTTCTCTACATCTATACAAAATTTCATCGAAATCGGTAGCTGTTTAGGCCACAAACTTTAACAAACATCCATCCATCTAAACATTCACATTTATAATATTATCCCTTATTATGGTAAAGAAAATCCCTTACCGTAGTATTACTATCATACGTGACGTCAGGCAGGCAAATATTGCCCGGCTGCAGTCGTGCAAACTCCGCGAGAGACAGCAGCACGTCTACCATCGCCAGGCAGTTGACAGCGCCCTCCCACTGCGTATAGTGAGATGAGAACTTCTCCAATATCCTCCGGCTGAGGTCCCGTAATATAACAGATTTCTGATCCTCGGCGGATATCATACGTGCGAGAAAGTTCTGGAACATTCATACACATAGTTCAATTAAATTCTCTTAACTCATGGCGTTTTTTATTTTTTTTAATGCTAATTTGCACCAAAAGTTGTACAGCGCCATCTATTGAGCGTCATTTATAATGTTGGTTCCTAAACTCTCGCTAGATGGCTCTCATTACAATTTTATAATAACATAGTCTTACAATATCGGAATAAAACCAACTAAAACCGCAATTCTCTTCACCAATGATAAAACAAAATTATATCAGAATAGTACCTTAGTCTCAGCAGTAGAAAACCTCTTGAATCCTTTCCTAGCGCCCTCTAGATGATATTCGGAGCCCGCTTTAGCCGCGCTGTTCTGCGGCACTTCCAACTGGTAACGTTTTTTATCTGTGCCTACGTAACTCAACTGAAATACAATAATTATATTTACTTTAAAAAACATGTCTGAAAAATCTTTTAAATTAATTAGTTAGTAAACTCACTCGACATTTAAAGTATTTCTCCTGTTCAACAAGATATTCTTTTAGTTCATCTTGTATTTGTTGTATCTCAGCTAATGCGGCATCGTATTCCTGGTCTACGCCACGTCCTGGCAATATACGACCTTCCTTTTCCGCTTCTTGCTGGTTAAATGCTTCCTATAAAATAGAAAATAAAAATATAAATAAACTAAAATCTATTTTAGCCAAGAAAAAAAAAGTGACTACGTAAGAAACAGCGAAACGATAGAAAAAAGTAATTTCTATTTAAAAAATAAAAATAGCTTTAGCGACATCTATGACATGTATTTGAAACTTCAACTTACACATTTGCTTTACTGCTTTATAGATGGCGCTAATATTGACCTACCTTGAAAAACTTTAACGTTTCCCTGTAATCCGGAAACTTGCCGTGTGGCGCGAACTGTGTCAATTTCTTCAACAAATCCGATTCGACGTCAGAAAATAGATCATTTAATTTCAATCCCGCAGTAAATCCTTGCAGTACTGAGATAAAGTCTAATACTTTACGCTTCGAGTATGTTCTCTCTTCGTAGAAAATAGCACGAGCATCGGGATGGTTCTGTGACCGCTTTAGGTTCCCCAAAGCGTGCACTCTGTGATAACAATTTTTAAGACAAATTATACCATATCTAGTAATAAATATAGTCTATGTTATTCAGTGATAATGCAGCTTTCTAATGGTGAAAAAAAAATCTAATCAATGTCATACTTTTTGAGTTTACTTGTTACATACAAAACAGAATTCATAATGTTAGTATAGAAAAGTACTTATATACTGTGGATTTCCACTGCCATAATAAGATTACAAAAATATATTTTATCTCTGCTTTAACATTTTTATCAAAATATTGCTATCTCTTTCACTCCCTATGTAGAAGACAGGGACAGCAATAATGTCAAAACTAATAAATTTTCTATATGGATTGGATAGTGGAAACTGAAAAAGTAAGTCCGTTTTGAACTTTTTTAACCTAAGTGTTTATACTTTTTACTTACTTGGCTAACAGTCTTTCTAAATCAGGTAATGTGGTAAGGATGTTCTTCGCATCTTGACAAAGCTCTTGGTTCTCAAATAATGTCTTAACAGCTTGTTGGCGTTGTTTGATCACATCTAAACTACAGCTGGGTGAGCACACCCATTGGTATAGCAATCTGAAATTATATAGTAAAATAAAAAAAAATCGACACTACACTTTAAAATTAGTTGAAATGCTCAAGTAGCCTTAAATTATATAAAAACATATGTTAATTTAGAAAATGTATGTTATATATTCGATATATAATAACAGTGTTAGTGCCCGCTTTAACATCTTAACACTGCAGGGCCGGCACGCCCGGTGTAATACCACGACCACACAGAAGACAGGCGTGAAATGGAAGCAATTCCGTGTTTCGTCTGATGAGTGTGGTGCCGGAGGCCTAATTTAAGTCCCTTTCTCTTTACCACTCTTTTCTTATAACGAAAGGATGAGAAGGGGAAGTGGATTAGACGGTGGAGATGCATAGGAAGGGGAAATATCTTTTTTATCTGCGTCTCCTGCGTCTGTGGGATAAGGGTAGGCAACGCATCTGCGATTGCGGATGTCTATGGGCAGCGGTCGCTTCGCCATTTTGGTGGATTCAGGTGGCCGCTTGTTCATTTGCCACCTCATGTTATAAAAAAATTAACCTCAATTTTATGCATATTAACAAATAAAATACAGGATGATTTAGTGTTTAGAAATATAAATTAAGTACAATTAGTAAGGACAATAATGACAATAAAAATCATACATACCTTTTACCCATAGCAGTGGAGCAGAAATTCAATTTATCGTACAAACATCCTTCATCATTAACAATTCTTAGATTCTTCAGTGTTATTGCATCTAATACCATAGTGTTGCCACCAGGCCATTGATTCTGAACCTTATTCTCTGGTGTTAAGGTCGTGTTCAAAATGTCAGGTGGACAGTATTCACTGAATTGTGCCATGTCTAGTATTTGTATGTCGATTAAGCATTGATCTAGGTAAGCTACACAGCCGCCTAGAGCTTTAATAGCTAAATAACATTCGGTAGCTGGAGTTAGACCTAAAGCGTCACCTGAAAAAGGAATAATTTTGTGTTAAGAACTGGAAATTATAATCTTCTCTATTTGAAATATTAGTTAATATAATAAATGCGAAAGTTTAGATGGATGTTTGTTAGAGTTTGTAGTCTAAATGGCTAGACAGATCTCGATGAAATTTGACAGAGACATAGACAATAGTGTAAAAGAACACACATAGACTACTCACTTTGTTTTTTTTTATTTCACGCGGATGGATTCGCAGGCTAAAGCTAGTGCTGCAAAAATTTAGTAATATAAATGCGAAAGTTTACATGGATGGATGTTTGTTACAGTTTGTAGCTTAAACTGTTGAACGGATGTAGATGAAATTTGGCATAGATGTAGGGAGTAGTCTGGAGGAAAACATAGGCTATTTACTTTTGTTTTTTTCTTTAAATACGCGCGGACGGTATTGCGTGATTTTTCCTGCAATTTAAAATTTACCAAAGCAATGTCTCAATGTTGAAATCTTATATTAAATCTATAGTAATTAACAAGTCCTTTAGATACTAATAACTTTATTTCCTTATATATATTTATTTACCTTCATGTAAGAATTTCTTCAGACCTTCAGGCCAGTGTCCATCAGCATTTGTTCTGTAGTATTTCTCTGAGAGAGTTTTTAGAGTTTTATCAGGTGACCACAAGGACAATGGTTCTCTGCGAGCGCTGTGACAATGTGTTGATAGTAACTTCACTGTCCGAAGTGTTGTATGTTTGCGGTCGTACACTAACTGTTAAAAAAAAGAAATAATTAAAACAGGTACTAGCAATATATAAATACTGGCTTTCGCCCGCGACTCCATCCGCGTTAAATTAAAAAAAAAAAACAAAACTCAGTAGCCTATGTGTTCTTCCAGACTATCCTCTATGTCTATGCCAAATTTCATTGAAATCCATTCAGCAGTTTAGGCTACAAACTCTAACAAACATCCATCCATTTAAACTTTCGCATTTATGTTACTTACAAACTCTAACAAACAGCATCCATCCATCCATCCATCTAAAATATCGCATTTACAATATTAGTAAGATTTATAGACTTCAAGTATAGTTATCATTAAATTTCATAATTCTAGGTGATTAAAACATAATTAGTATAGAGTCAAGGCTTGGTGGTTCATCTTTTAATATACTAGCCGTTTTTCGCGATTTCGTCGGCGTCAAATTAAAAATAAAAAAAACCTATATTACTCACAGATAAATTACCTATTCTATGGTGAAAGAATTTTTCAAATCGGCCAGTATTGTATATAAATACAAAAATACAAACCATTCATTTTTATAATATAGATAAAAAAGAACTTCGAGCTGATGCGTTAAAGAGACATTCCTCCTAAAATGACGTTTGCTTACAAAGTTTTAATAAAGTATATATGTGATACCAGTGCTGGCGGGAAGTGGGCCAGCGTGGTGAGCAGGCGGGAGCTGTGCTTGTCGTCACAGAACTGGCCGAGCTGAAACTGTCCTATCGACGTGTCCACGAAACACACGCCGTACGTACTGCAGCCGTTCAACTCCTGCAAGTTATAAAAAAAAAAACATTTAAATACAGTATGTTCCATAAGAATTGATACAGTTGTATTTTTTTACAATATCTTAACTGGCACTTTTCTATAATCAAACCTGATTTTGAAGCCGAAACAAATCATACTAATATCATTAATGCGAAAGATTAGATGGACGGATGTTTGTTAGAGTTTGTAGCCTAAACTATTGAACGGATCTCAATGAAATTTAGCATAGACATAGAGGATAGTCTGGAAGAACACATAGGCTACTCACTTTTGTTTTTTTTCTTTAATTCTACGCGAGCGAAGTCGCGGATAAAAGCTAGTGGTGTACTAATTACAAAAGTAATTTTAAAGTTAAACCAGCTTTTTGCATCATATAACCCTGTTTTAGAAAGTTAAGTGTATATTTAAGTTTTGTTAGAACTTCATTTTATCCGGCCTTTCAAGGGCCAAGTAAGATTTGCCAAATATTACAAAGACCTGGCTTTGCCCGCGACTCCATCTGCGTAGAATTAAAAAGAAAAAAAGTAGCATATGTGTTATTCCAACCTTGCTCTACAAGTATGCCAAATTTAATTGAGATTCGTTTAACAGTTTAGGCTACACACTTTAACCTACGAATCTTATTTTTATAAATTCGAAAACTTTAATATTGGTTACCTAAACTGTTGCAGATTTCAATGAAATTTGGCATAGATGTAGAGCGTCTAGAAGAACAGGTAGGCTACTTATCGTTTTTTGTATTCCACGCGGACAGTCATGGGCAAAAGCTAGTTTAACCAGTAAACAATTAGAGAAAGCAATTCCGTTGACCTCCTCAGCGATGGCCATCATGTAGAGGGCGGCGGCGCTGGCGGGCGCGGCGTCCTGCAGCCCGCACACCTGCGCGCCGCGCACGCTCACCTGGCACACCTCGCGCCGCACCACCTTGTCGCTTTTACTCGTTTGACCCACTGAAAATAACATTTTGACAAATATATCCTATACTAGCTGTTGCTAGCGACTTCGTCCGCGTGAAATTCAACAGTGGTCGAGCCCGCTTTAATATCTTCGCACGAATGGGTCGGCTCGCCAGTTGTAATACCACGACCACACAGAAAACAGGTGTGAAGTGGGAACAATTCCGCATACAGTCTGATGATTGTGTTGGTGCCGGAGCCCTAATTTAAGACCCTTTCCCTTTCCAACCTTTTCTTAAGAAAGGATGGGAAGGAAAGGCATAGGAAGGGGAAATATCCTGTTTATGTGCGTCTCCTCCTCCGTCCATTACGATAGACAACGCATCTGGATTGGTGGATATTTATGGGCAGCGGTCGTAAATACTTACGCTTCTTGCACCTCTCTTGCATCATCTCTGGAGTCTCAGTTTGTTCGACTCTCGCCACCTTGTACCCCTTCGACACTAACGTAGACGCCATACGACCGTACGCACTCTCCGGGAATCCAGAATGAGCAAATTGACCCTAAAACGTTATTATATGAATTATTTAAAAGTTTTAGGAACATTTAAAAGGGGACTTTTATTCAGTACAGTACAAAAATTGCCTAAATTAGTTTACATTAACTATCTTCCTTTGAAATTCCCGACAAAATCGGTCTAGTTGTCTCGAAGATTACAAACACAGATTTGAGGACAGACAATTATTTTTAATTGGTCCTTCATTGTAAGCAACACAAATACATCAATTAAAACAATCCCTATATATCTTACTAATATTATAAATGCGATTATTTAGATGGATGGATGTTTTTTAGAGTTTGTATCCTAAACGGCTAAACGGTTTTCGATGAAATTTGGTACAGATGTGGAGGATAGTCTGGAAGAACACATAAGCTACTCACTTTTGTTTTTTTTTTTACCACGCTGACGGAGTCGCGGGCGAAAGCTAGTTTTTTTTATAAAGGGTAAAATATTATAGGATTTTGAAATAATTACTAACATTGTTTTATGGCTGAAATAATTTCCACTGTTAAAATACTTGTATTGTTACAATTTGTAAAGAAAATATGTTTCTCTTGGTTGTTTAGTTGTATGAAGAAAAATGTATGTATTTTTACCTTCATGTATGAGAAGCCGAGTTCATTGACCCCAACCGTTGCATCCATATGATAGAGCTCATAGAATTTGCCCACTTTGAAGAATAAAACACAGTCAAAGTGAGCAGACTTCATGTCCCACCATTGTTTGTGTCCCTGAAATATACAAATTTCATTTAAATTATACTAACTGTAGCTCGCGACTTCGCCCGCGTGAAAATAAAAATAATAAAAAACATAGACTCTGTTACTCAGCGATAACATAGCTATTTAATGGTGAAAAAACTTTTGAAATGGGCCTGGTTGTTTATGACTCTTTTCAATACATACAAAAAACCAAAAATAGAAAGTTTTCCTCTTTAAAATATTAGAGAAATCTATATCTATACTTATATAATAAAAAGGAAAGATTTGTATTTTTGTATATAAATAACTCAACAACTACTGGGCCGATTTTAACAAATTTTTCACCGTTAGAAAGGTAATTTATCTGTGAGTAATATAGGCTACATTTTTTATTATTTTATAATTTCACGCGGGAGAAGTCGCGAGCAACAGCTGGTAAGAAATAAAAGTCAATCTACAAAGGTAAGGCAGTTAAAGAATTTTTCGTTAAATACCCCTAACCAATTCTTATACACTACTAACTTATGTCCATGAGTTGGTATATGTGAAATTAAAACTAAATGTAGTCTGCCAGCATCTTTCTAAGCTATGTTCTATATCTAGGCCAAATTTTAAAAAAATGTATTTTTACACATATTTGATTCATATAAAAACTACTGAGCCAATTTTAAAAATTCTTTCACCGTTAAAAAGGTAATTTATCTTTTACTAGCATAAGCCATATTTTTTATTATTTTCTAATTTCAGCAACAGCTAGTTGTATATATTTTTGATTTTGTAACAGTTTCTAAACTTTGTTCTAATATAAATATTACTTACTGGTGTTTGAGTTTTGTAAAACTCTGGTGGTACATATAACGTCGTGGGATCATAATTAGGGTGGTCAGGTCGCCTCTTGTTGGCATCTCTGATATTCTCAGGTTTAAGCCAGTCTAATTTGCAATGTACCCAGTCGCCATCTTCAGCTGCAGCTAGTTCTTGTTCAATTGGTTTCGCTTGCACCTTTGATTTGCTGATAAATTATTATTACAGGTTTTAAATAAACTTTACTATATTACAATTTCTACAATGAGTGAATTGTTTGCACATAGACTAACATGGGCACCTAGAGTATGCTTACTAGAGAATTGATTAAATATAAAATAGCAATATAAACATGCTTAAAATTTCCGTAGATCTTAAAAACCTATTTATAAATTCTCATTAATTTTATTAATATTATGAATGCCAAAGTTTAGACGGATGGATGTATGTTAGAGTTAGTAGCCTAAACTGCTGAGCGGATTTTAATAAAATTTGGCAAAGATGTAGAGGATAGTCTGGAATAACACATAGGCTGCTTGCTTTTGCTTGCTGCCCTGTGTAAAAGGTTTAAATCAATATTATAACAATAAAATGTATTAAGGCACTCTTACCTAATAATAGAAGCTTTTTCTTTGCTATTCTTGGGTGATTCATTTGGATCATATTTAAAACTGTCCTGCAGTCTCTTTTGTAATGTATCTTTTGTTTTAGATGGAGATTGAACCTCTGTAAATAAACTAAACTTAGAATGGCATACATCTTTCCTAATACAATAGAACCTCAGTAACATAAAAACCTCTATAAATTTAAAAAAATAATGTGTTCCCTTCACATCAGAGCTCAAAACCTTTATAACATAGACCTTTGATAACTTAAAGTATTTTGTGCTTCCCTTGGACTTTAACTTATCGAGGTTCTACTGTATCTCAATTGCTTAATTAATAATAATCTCAATTGCTTAATTGCAGTGTTGAGCCTCCCCTACATCCCTTATAACACCTAAAATTGTGTTCTGGGCAACAAATGTAATAATCCGAGCAACTGAGATAAATGACTCTCAATAGAAATGTGATTGTTACACTTACACTCTATAAGATAAATAATTTTACTTGAATGTCCGAAGACATAAGTATCTAAGTTTGAGGTTGTAAGGTAACAAATGTATTTACCTTTGTTTTCCGCATCAGAATCATCTGAATCTACGGGATTAAGACGTATCCTTTTTCTCTTTTTAGACGAAATTGGAATATCTTCATCACTGTCAGCCAAAGTTTTGTTAACATCAGGGGATGGCGTCGGTTGTCTTTCACGTTTATTACCTATTGTAAATATAATTATGACAAATTACCATCTTGTTGTTTACTCAACTGTATGAAATGTAAAGGATATATACTTACTTTCAACTTTTGATGATTTTGGACTGTCCAAGTTCGATATGGGAGAATCGTTCTTGGAATCATTACTCGGTTTTAACTTCTTATTGCTAGGCGGCGTTCTAGTAAAGTAATTAAACAGAGTGTTTCCTATACTATTACGCTTGGACATGTTCGAAAAGTATTTTTTGGAAGCAATAATAAAAATTAAAAACAAACCCGCAACCCGAAACCAAAATCGTTTTGGCGCAAATTATTTTAATTTTGAAGTTGACATATGTCAAATTTAAAATTTGCTATAAACTTGCCAGAAACGTGAGATTTGTCTGATGAATTGGTATGCTCCAGAGTGTATAATTACTTCGTAGTCCTTGGTACCCTTTTTACGTACCAAAACTTCAACGATTTTTTTAAAGTAAATAACAGATATATAATTTCGCAATGGCTTTTCTCTTAGTATTCACAATGTCCTATCTTCGCTTCCTCCAAAAGTTACTTTTAAATGGTTTATTCTTAAATTATTTAAACTTTCGTGAGACATTTTATAATTAATTATTTACGGCTTACTCACGTATGCTTTTGTTTTTCCGGTGACGGCACCGACCAGTTTCAGACCCTGCGGGGGTCCTTCTTCAGGGCGAGAGTTAAGTATGTGTCGCGTTCGCGTCGCGCCTCGCACTGCGGGCCAGCGCTCGAAGGGCGCGGCTTGAGGGGGCGGGGGGCACCGGGGGTGCAGTTGCCATTGCGTGCGCCGGCGGCGACGATGTCTTATTTGATTTTTTATTCGATGGTTTATTCTTGTCGAATTTACCATGCAGCACAAGATAGTTTTAAAATAGGAAATTAATACTAGATACAATAAAAACCTTCTTGTTTTATAATACTATATTGTTAACACAGAGCGTTACTATAGTTTGTATGTAAATAATTTAAATTGTTAAGATGAAATAAAAACAAAAGTAAAACAAAAAATATATTTAACTCTAAAACATACTCATTAAATTAAAAACATAATTTATTTGTGTTAATACATAAAAATTGTACAGCTTATAACTACGATTTAGAGAGGATCTCGTTCATCGCCAACTCAATCTTGAGTTGTACGCAAGCGACCCTCTCTTGGAATATTTGGTTCACCAAACTCAGTCTCTTCTGTTCTAACATCGCGTTCTCTTTTATCAGCTTCTGTCGTAACTCTTGTTCTTCTGCCGTGTAACTCTCTTTTGTTTCTTTATTCGTCTGCACGTTACCTTCTTGTTTATTCTTTATAGCTACGTGACTTCTTAGTTTCACTATTTCAAATTGTTCTGAATTAATTTTTGCCTGTAAAAGAGATTTTAATTGCAGATATTCGGCATTTTCTAACTCCAGTCTTAATACTTTTAACTCTTTCTCTGTAAGTTTGGGTTTCTCTTTCACTGGTTCTGCTGGTGGTTGTGGTTGTGGTTGTGGTTCTTCTTCTGGCGTTTCTTTGATTTCAGTCGTTTGGAAATTGAAATTATCCTCGAATTCAACAGGGAATGTATGATCAGGTACGTTTGGAGATTCTTTTATGTCTTGGAAAGCGTCAGTAGAAGGTGTTTTAATAGTTTCGATGTCTGCTTGAGTGATAGTCTCGTTTGTCTGTGTGTCCTTTAAAGGCTCTTCTTCAGGAGGTTTGTCTTCAACTGAAGGTTGCTGCGGTAACGCGTTCGGTTCCACTGATTTCTGAACTGATCGAAGTTTCCTCTGAAATAAATAAATAATTTGAAAAACGACGGATTATGGAAAAATTAACTTATCTACGGACAAGAACAGAACAAAATGCCTAGTGGACTTAATTTAATAGTTATTAGGAGTTCTAAGGGAGTTCCTTAATGTAGTTTTCTAATAGTAAATCGACACCAAGGGAAACAACTTAAGAACTGAGAGTGGCTATGTACCTTCTGAGTACGCAAGTAGCCCATACTGAATAAGTGTGTACCTACAGAATATGTACTGAATTCGTACAAAAAACGCACTGAGTACGATCTTTGTACTAATTGAGCACATGCTGAGTACAAACTGTGTACCAACTAAGTGCGTACTGAATACCTACTAAAAACGTACTGAGTGGTTAAATTTAATAGACCAAGAGATGGCGCTGTTTTTTGTTGTATTAGGTTTTTATTAAATGAAATTATTGTAAGACTGCAACCATTATTAAATATTATTATTTTATATAAGAAGCTGTGGTAAAATTGTAATTTATTACAAATGTAACAATATATGTATATTACTGGCTGCATAGACATTTTATGGAATAAATAAGGAAGAAAAAGGGTAACGGACAAAAAGAGCAGAGAATGTCAAGATGAAAAAAAATGACGTCAAGAATTTTTGTTATGTTGTAAAATTAATTTAAGTAAAAATAAAGAAAGAATTTACAAGAAAAACGATGTAAGTTTATTGAGAAAACACTGAGTACGAACTGAGTGCGTACTGGCTAAGTACGGATTAATGATATAACAAGTGTGTATGAACTGTACCTACTGTGTACTAGTACGAATTGTGTACCAACTGAGTTAGTACTGAGTATTATTTATGAATTGTTTTAGCAGTTAATATGTGACCTTGAGCTGCGTGACGATCCTCTGCGCCTCCCAGAGGCGCTGGTCGCGCGCGGGCGTGATGAAGCCGGCGTGCATCTCCGCGTGGATCTGGCTCAGCAGCGACTCCTGCTTGCGCAGCTCGCGCCGCATCGCCGCGCCGCACTCCGGGAACTCCGCCCCCATCGACAGCAATGGGGGCACGTATCTGGAAATGAATCGTTTACTAAAACAACTGTACTACAGCCACTGGACATTCATTTCACGCGATATTAAATTTATTGCCGGTTCATACATTTTTACCAGCTTATAAACAGTTTTAGACGTTTAGGCTACAGGCAGTGAAATACAAATACTACCGAGTTAGTAGGGAGTCCAGATAAGATGCATCATCTATATGTAATATAGCTTTTGCTCGCAACTCCGTTCGCTCGAAATAACAAAAAAAGAAACATTGTTAAATTATGTGTTCTTCAAGACTATATTGCCTATGCCTAATTTCATCGAGATCCATTGAGCTGATTTGGTCTTCTAACAAACATCCATCCATTTAAACTTTCCCGTTAAAACATTAGTAAGAAGTAAGATTAGACGCCATTTCCCAATTTATTAATTTAAGTTAAAGTAGCTTACTTCTCTAGGCTGACATTAGGGAAGAGTTTGTCCGCCTTAGTGATAAGATACGTGAGCAGGTTCTGAGACATGTTGAGCGCCGGGCCCATGAAGTTCGTGATCGTTTGAATGTTCGCTTGATTTACCTGCAAAAATAATAAAATATTCTTTGACTAAAGAAAAAACTGTACATAAGAAAATTTTTAATTATTGATTTTAACAACATACACTGCAACTGCATTTTAAATTATGTTCTATTCCACTCGTATTGTGTTCCGACCACCAAGAATTTTGAAAAGTGCAATACACATTCAAAAACAATTTTATTAGTAATCAAAGAGATTAAAATATAAATAGAGGATGTATAATTGACATTTCACTTGAGATATTTTTTATATGACCATCACTATAGCTGACTTTTGACAGTCTAAAAACCACTTGTCAATTAATTATGTGCAAAAGTAAAATGTTTAAATATTCTTATTTTCATTTTTGAACACTGTTTACTTTATTTTTGTAAAAGTTGGGTCTTATTATAATTTTGTAAAATGTTTTATTATATGACAATACAAGAGAGAGAGAATATCGATGAGAGAGTTTGCTCACTATACCTAGTCTATGTTTTTTTTATATTTTTGATAGTATCAGTCAAATTAGGTGTCAGATTACCTGTTCATTGGCAACAACATGTGCGAAGTGCGTCATGAGCCAGGCGAGCAGGTTGTGGTTGTAGGCGGGCAGTTTGCCGACCAGCGCCAGCAGCGCCGCCTCGCGCTGCGGCTCCGCCATCGCCGTCGCCTGCTCGAACTGACCGTGCAGCTCTTGTGTTAGAATTGAATCTGGCAACTCGCTGCAGAACGAACTTTTCATTAGTACAGTATACTATTAAAGTACAGTATACTTTTGCTGTACTGTACTTTAGTACATTACAGTATACGTTTGTTGTTCTCTGCAATAGTACAGTATAGTATACTGTTGCTGTAATCTACTATAGAACAGTACAGTGTACTGTTGCTATACTGTACTACAACAGAGTACACTATACTTTTGCTGTTATTCACTATAGTACAGTACAGTATATTGTTGCTGTACTCTACGATAGTACATTATAGTACAGTATTATATTATCTGTACTTTATACTAAGTGTTAAAGTTAACGGTAAATGCGTTAATAAATCGCTTGTCACAGTACTACTACGCCTTACAATTGATGTGGTCGAATGCGTAACTTTTAAAGTTTGGTAAATAAAGGGAATTCTGAATAGAATAACATTTAAAATTAACAATTTACAACGAAGTGCAATATCTATCTTAATGCAAGTAATAATTATAATTGTATACACGATTGGTTTTTCAAGAAACCTACACAACCGCCCACAGATAACTTTATAAGACGCAATAAAACTTGTTTAAGATTTATGCATTTACCTATTAAGTGTATAACGCGACATAACTTATTAACTTTACTATATTTTTATACCGCAAGATGACTAAACTAAATAACTACTGTCAATTTAAGCTTTAATAGAAAGTGTTGCTATTAGTTCTTAAAACATTTTGGTAATGTTAAAAAAAAAAACATTTATATAAATTCCATTTTTGAAACCTGTACACAATATTGCTATCTCTGTATTTCCTATGCGAATGATAGAGATGAAAAATGCATTTGTATAGACTTGGATACTTTTTTTTTGACATTCGAGGTTAGTCTGGCGTTACCTGATGAAGGCTTTAAGCATAGCGCAGGCGACAGGAACGTCCCAATGGTAAGGGAATGTTGGCCCGCGGTCTGTGAACAGCCGCCGCAGCTGCTGCAGTTTGATCTTGTCCGGATCAGCGCGGTAGATCTGATTCGATTTCAGACCATGCGCCTATACACATAAGGTCCAAATTAATTTGGTGTCATATTCTACTGGACATAGTCGAACAACAATATTTATAAACAAATTGAGACTACATTTTCATACACAAAAGGTCGAAATTATTTATTGTCATTTTCAACTAGACAGTCTCCCAACAATAAATGGTTACTAATTCTATCTTTAGTATGTAATTCTACTTAGTATTAGAATTGCATGCTAAGGGATTGCAAAAGATACTATAAAACGATTCTAAGTGTGAGTGTAAGGTTCTTCTCAACAAACCTGATATATTAGAATTTAAAAATTATTTTAACTATCAAATGGTAACTACGAATAAACCTTTCAGTTTACGACTTGTTTATGATACATTTAATTTTACGTTAAAATACAGAGTTTCTAAAAATAATTCCTACGTAATAAAATGTTTTATTGTAAACAAAATCATTTGCTTGTAAAATATTTATATGAGAGTTCTAACGAAATTCAATATTTTTAAGTAATGTACAGTCTACTTAATAACCTCAGTTAAAAATAAGCCAAATCCAACAGAGTCTTATCTCATAATTATACATTTTAATTAGTTTTCTATAAGAAATATTTTACCTGTAGAAAGTCAATGCTGTCTCTAACCACTAAGGGCAGCAGTGTGTCATCGTGGCATCTGGAACGTTCCACGGACTGCTGAAGCGGCACCCCAAATATAGGCAGCGCGACTGAAATTTAATAACTAATTTGTATTCAAAAAATTAAAAATCTTACAAACATTATAAATGTGAAAGTTTATGTAGATGGATGTTAGAGTTTGCAGTCTAAACGACTGAACGGATCTCGATGAAATTTGGTGTAGATGTATAACATAGTCTAGATTCTGGAAGAACACTTAGGATATTTTTGTTATCGTTTTTTACTACACGGACGGAGTCACGAGTGAAAGCTAGTCATACTGCATACTAATATGATAAATGCGAAAGTTTAGATGGATGGATGTTTGTTAGAGTTTGTTGCCTAAACGACTGAACGGATCTCGATGAAATTTGGTATAGATGTAAAGCATAGTCTGGAAGAACAAAGGCTACATCCTTTTTTTTACTTCCACGCGGACGGAGTCCGGGCGTAAGCTAGTAGTCTATATTAGTAATTTTGCGCCGACACCCTACTAATCTAAATAAAAAATATGACATAACATTTTTAGGATTGTTTTGTACAGAAATCGGACCGGTTACTAAATCAAAAATTAATTCTAATACGGGATAAATTCTGCTTTCAATTATTATTTAATTTTCGTATCTTATATTTTACGCTTCGCTTCGGTTAGTTCGCTGTTGTGTGATATAGACCTTAAGCACTTTCTTTGAACATTAGTAATCCTTAGGTTACAATCTGAATTAAACACGTCAGAATGACGAGCGTAAACAAGAATGATACTGCATACCTAAATAATGGATATCTTATTGTTCTGTCATGTCATTATGTACGCTTTATGTATTTCTTTAATCTGTTACTAAACTTACGTATTTAAGATAAATGTGTCTTTTTAATCAATTACATTATCGACTTTTTTGTTTATTTTGTCGACATTTCGAAATTGGGGTTTAAATTTATTTGAAATATCTTTTAAAATCTAAACTAATATGTAATCCTGTTACTTTCACAAGTTAATTAGCATATTTTAAGATGATATTTAAGCAAAAATTCGAGAAAGTGATGTGAACATCAACATAATGTTATTATTCAAGATTGTTTACTTTCGCTTGTAGGTAGATAACCGTTACGAATTTGGCAAAGTCTACTGCAAGTTGTATTTTTGAATTAAGAAGTATAACGATTGTTATAAACTTACCATCAATATGAAATCCATTTATAAAAGGATTCATTTTCACTTTTTAATTAATAAACAGAACACAGTGACATGCAGCGTTACGTTACGAAACCATTGTGTTATCTGTTTGTATCGCCTTGAACTGGCGATGTTTTATTTTGTGGACGCATAGATAAAATACTTGTTTTTTAATTGTTACAAAAATCGCGTCTTGGTAGATATTGCCAGCTACAATACCACTAAGGAATACTCATTAGAAAGTGAAGCATGGAAACCATCAGCATTATTCCCCAAAATCTGTTTAACAAATCAAAAACTCAAACAAAACATCATGAGTCTAAAAATTAAACAATCTCATTGCAAATGATAATGTAAACTTAAGATCATGGACTGGTTTAAAGTTCCTTAAAAGATGGACAAAGTAAAGTGATTTTTTTTTATTTCAAAGTCGTGGCTCCGCACAAGCATTTCATAAGCATGCCCTAACACAGACATGACAATGGCCTCCTTTACTGTAGTGCCTACGGCTTGTGTAAATTGCAGATGTCACTTTTGTATTTCCACTGCCACAACTTGTATAAAAACATTTTTGATGTGTCATTTTTTTAAACTTCAGATTTACATTTGGTTTTTTTTTTAAAACTTTTCTAAAGATTTACAAAGACATGGAAAATGGCTTGCGTTTGGCTATTACAATATTTTAACATATTCAAACTTCAAACGTATGCGTTTTGTTTATTTAATTCCTAGTTTATCTTTTAATTGACTGAAATGTTTCACTAGCGAATCTTGCTACCAACATAACTAAGATAATACGAAAACAACTGTCCTATATTTACGAGTTTTCTTCCCATGCTCGTTTGAAAAGCAAATCCGATACGCAGTTTATTCTATAACGAGCAAAAACAGACAATGTTTTATTTCACAACATCTGGCCTTCGCCTGAAAATTGTCTCAAAACATTTTAAAATTACAACCGATAGATGGCGTAAATAAACAAAACAAATTCAGTTTATTAGAGCGAAAACTCAGTTGATAATTAATGATCCGTGACCCAAAAAATATATAAGGGCTTGAACACACTAAATATCAAATAGCGGGTATTGGCGATTTTACAACAGACTTAATTTACTGCTTTTGCATTTTTAAAGTACGAAAATACTAATGTTTATACCAAAATATCTTAAAAATATGTTTATCCTTAACGAAAATACATGTTACAAAACATAAATACATTGGTGGCTTATAGTAATTAGTGTGTTAATTAACTTACCTCCTAAAGTAAAAATCTCTTCGAAAGGCACTCCCGAAGTCACCGTTGAGGGCACTTTAGTTAGCTTCTTATCTTTCTTGTCCTTATCTTTTTCCTTCACTTTCTCCTTTTCTTTCTCCTTCACCTTGTCTTTTTCTTTTTCCTTAACTTTATCTTTCTTATCATCTTTGAGTTTCTCTTTCGATTCTAATTTAAATTTTGCCTTTTCTTCTTTTTCCTGTTAAACAATATCAATAAATAGACGCGTCAACAATAACTTTAGGCACTAAAAAAATTGATTACTGGCCGTAAAGGAACGATAAAAATATAGTACAGATAAGAAATGTGTCTAAGATTATTAAAAACATTTATTGAAATAGACCGAGTTCACTTGTTTAAAAGTAGCACCTTCGTGAATACGCTGCGTAGGTGATGCATGTCTCAGATTCAAAAGGCAACTGAATGAGCGCTCTTTGTGTTGTTAGACCAAGGTCGCGGTTACTGGCTAACTTAGCGAATTTATGCATAAGACACGAGAGCCGGTGGACCGTGAAATTTTGATATACACGCAATACAAAATATATGACATAGAATGACATTCACGAACTCTAAATGACGTGTTTTCATTATTGGTGTTACAATTAAAAATGTCTCGTATTTTGTAAAAATCACGAACGTCCTTTAACGTTGGGGGTCCTTGACGTTTTTAACGTTGTAAATTTATCGTTGCAAATATGATATCTGCCTGCAGTTTTGTTACGTCTAATTTTCTAAGCCAGTAAAAACAATCTAGATACAAAATATAACAATTTAAAGTCGCACAAATTGATTCAGTGAATAAAACAGTTGCAGACAATGGCTTTTATAAATATTTTAATAATAACGTAATCATAAATCGTTCATAATTTATAAAACAATTTTCTATATGTGGTAATACATAATATGTCCAATGTATAGATGAAATTCTAATAGTAAGAAAGTGTTAAAGTGATTTAGCTATGATGGTTGAAAAAAAAACTATTTTTTCCTGTTATTTTTGAAAATAGCGCGCCTTACTTCGAAAATATCATATTGCGCGTCTCAATTCAAAAGGATTCTTCAACATTGTCATAAATAGGTCAACATGCTACGACAGGTAATTCCAGGGTGAATAATTGTTTATCCAACAATGTTAATCCTTGAGCAAAAACAACATAACTTTTGCAAAGTTTTTGAAAATACAATAGTTTGGAGATAAAATATTTTTCATTTGTTACAACTATTTTTATAGTATTATAGCTGTCGCCTGCAAACCCATCCGAGGAATAAAAAAATAGCTTATATGTCCTTTTAGTGTTATCTTTGCCAAATTTCAGATCCATTGGGATGTTTTGGAGATATATAACAACAACATTAATTCATCCAAACTTTCGTAATTTATAATATAACGTAGTATGAAGTATGATAAAATTGTTTAGTGATTGTTTGAAATACAATAAGAAACTTTTTGCCTAACCCTGAGTTCATTTTAGGCGATAATCGTGTTTTTTTTATGTATTCTTAACTTTAATCCAATAAACAATGGTATTCGGCAATGTGAACTTTGAAAGTAAATTTAATTAAAATAAGAACATATAAGAGGTTCAAGTACTGCATTGTCATGCTTAGGAATAGTAAAATTAATTAGAAATTGTATAATTACTACTTACTTTATCTTTTTCTTTTAATTTTTCTCGCTTTTCTTTCTCTTTCTTTTCTTTTTCGCGCTCCTTCTCTCTTTCTTTTTCCTTTTTCTTATCTTTTTCATTTGACTCTTTATGTTTGATTGTCTCTTCTACAGTTTTTTCTTTATCACGAGATTTCTCGCGTTTCTCTTTATTTTTGGAGGGAAACTTGAACGATTTAGTTTTCTTCGACTTTGATGGACTTCTGAAAGCAATTCTGTGATTTATATATCTTCTCATATGATAAATTTATTTACAATAAAGTGGAAATAATAAATTTTCTTGATGTTTATAAATACAGATTGTCTTTTATAATACAGAGTAGTATCCACAATGCTTGTATTTTTTTTAAATCTATGCTGTTTTAAGCATTCAAAGTAGTCTTGGGCTTAATCGGACATCTGCAAGTGCGCACCGTACTAGTACAATTGGGAAAACGTACTAGTACATACTTTTAGTACCTTTAGTACTTCAGATTTTTGAAAACACAATACATGAATAGAATATAACGGGGGTTATATATTACTTCACATCAAATTTTAAGCAGGGTCAAACATATGTTACTAGCGAAAATAAATTTAGTTGTGAATAATTGTATCCACTTATGATTCTCATTATCGAATGTGGATGCTTTAATCTGGCAAATATTCAATCAAATCAAACAACGAAGAGGCGAACACCGATATCGTGTAGTGTACTAAAAGTACCAAATGTCCGATTAACAGAAGCCGTTCGGTAACATTACTTTTAGTACAGTGCCTAAGACTAATTCAAAGGACAATTAGATAGCTCCTATGACATAATAATAATAATAGTATGATAACTACAAAAGTCTTATATTGTACTAGCTGTTCCTGTGCAACTTCATCAGCATGAAATTATGAAAATTTTATTTTATTGTTTACATTTGTCAAGTTATCAATTATAAAATGTCAAAATGGCATGACATGATGACAACCTTGCTTCCTTTATGATGGCAGCAACTTATGGTCTCTTTACCACATTAGCGTTTTTTTCCAAAATATTTACCCCCTAAGTTTAATGGTGTTCAAATATATTGCTGTAATTGCTGACATCTTAGGCAACAAAGAAGTGTGTGTTTATGCTTTACTTTTTTTTTATTTATTTCAATGAAAACAGTTTTACATAATTGTGTTAATAGTATAGATTGTCAATACTCACTTTGTATCTGTATCCTCTTCTGGTGAGCTTTCACCTTCTAAGGCAGCATATCCCCTATCTTTCTTTGATTCCTTTTTATCTTTACGTCTCCCTAGTAAATCTTTTTTGCTAGGCTTTTCATGATCTGCTCCATCACTAACTAAAATAATACCGAAAATCTATAAGATGCTCCATAGAAAAATTTTATTTTTGGAGCTTGTCTTAGTTATTCTTAGATTATCATACCAAAAGATTTATCATAAACTGTCTGGTACTTTAGAAACATATAATAAACCGATATATGGTAATTATTTTTATTCATTATAGTATGTAATAGAATATTTGTCGAAGGTATGTAGTATATGGTATGAACATTTTCATTCATCAACTTGCCTTTATCCCTAATGGAGAGATGGCACAGTATGTGCTGCTCTTCCATACATTTCTATCAATCGTCATATCTGAATCCACTCCCCTCTTAAGCATATCCTCTTAAGAAAGGAGTGGATCACACAATCCATCCATACTTTCTTCAGTCTTCCTCTACCTTTGTAGCCATCCACATTCAATATTAACACTTTTGGTATGGTATAAACATTTTCATTAACCAGATGAATCGTTAATTAATTGCTAATCTTTGTGCATGACGTAAAAATAAAGAATAATATTCTGCAGTACAGAGTGCTAGAACTTAGGTCTTATAGTTAATATGTCTTGCTGACACTGTACATAAAAAAGAGAGTTATTATCAGTAACTTCGGATAGAATGTATTTTATTCCGCAGTACACAATGCTAGAACTTATTTCTTATAGTAAGTGTCGTGATAACTCTACATAAAATTAAAATAATCTATTTTTCACTTACAGTCACTTTCATTACTTTTCCGCCCGGTTTCGGAGGCGTACAATCCAGGAAAGTCCTTTTCTACGTCGGGGCTTTCGAAGTCCATCTTGGCTTTCTTAGAACGATTAGATTATAATTAACTATAATACTGATGTCAAAACTAATGGCTACATAATAAAAATAAGCAATTGTGATGTCTTTATTTATGCTCTTATCAATTCTCAGCAAACGCAAATATCAAGAAAATATAACAAAATATTCTGACACTTTAAGACAATTGTTAATTGTCAATTGTCAATGTCAATAAAAACGATCGACGTAGATTAAAGGATTTCCTTTTAAAAACTTAGATATTTCTATTTAATTTACGTTCAATTATAAACCCTGTTATAGAATGTCAAGCTGTAATTAGGGCTGTAAAAAATGAAGCCAGGAATCTTGTAAAAGATTCAGAAAGCTTCGAAGCTAACACCTGTGACGTACGAAATTGTTTTTCTTTTGTAAACAAGTCTGTTTACGTTTACGTGTCAGTGTCAACTTTATGAATTTGTCAATGTCAAATAACCAAGAAAGAAAACAAATTTTTTGGAGTGATGATTTCAGTATTTTCCTAAATTATGCAAGAAAGTTTCCACAAATCTCAAATCACGTTTAATAACTTTTACACAGTAAGAACGGAAACATATCTCTATACCATTACTTAGAATCTTCACTGTTACATTACGATTTTTTTATAAACTTTCCTTTTAGGATCTAAACAAATATTTTCAATGTCATGGTTCACGGAACTCGCCGGCAAGGCAGAAACTCTCCTCAACAATATCGACGAACAGACTGGTGCAGCATTACGAAACCATAGTGCGATAAAAAATAAAAAATATGACCATGGGTCTCATAGTGAAAACTCCAGGAATCAGAATAGACGGCCACCACTTTGGGCGCCTAAAAAGATTCATTACGAAATGGATCGTTCTCCATCCCCTGTAAAAAAGAGAATAGTTATACCTAATGTGTATACAAGTGAAAATAAATCACAAGAACAAGTGAAAATGAAATCTCCTGTAAGAAAATCAAATTTGGTGAACTCGTCGCCTATTTCTCCTAGATTTTCTGGGATTGAAAACAAACCCATTGATTGGGCTGTGGATCAATTTGGAATACGAAGAAGAAGTAAGAATTTTTTCATAGAACTTTTAATCAAATTGTTTAAACAATCATGAGACAATATTAATAAATATTGATATGGCTAACACACATGTCTATTTTCTCATGGCCTGGAGCCGCTAATGGATAATAGAGGAGAGTGTCAGCTGTATTATAATAGTTTGAATATGTTAAAGCTTAAAACAAACTTAGGAAATAGTGATTTTGTTTTTTAAATTTTATGAAAACAAAGTAGATTGGCTTATCATTTGAATTCATCATTTTTAGGAAATACTTTTTCCGGTGATGTGAGCTCTTTGCACATGGATAATGTATATAAAGTGCAGAACCTGGAGGTGGAAAATGCAATGTTGAAAAATGAAATTAATGTTATGAACAGAGAACTATCTGACCTGATGGATAGATTACGGAAAACTGAAGATGGTTAGTAGTAATGTTAAAAAAGAAAGTACAGTTTTGTCTATACTTAAACTTATATAATAAAGCATAAGCAAACACTTTGTTATGTCAGCAATCACAACATAATTTTGAGAAATACATATTTAATAAATTTCTCTACACTTACATGCTATAGCTACATATATAATCACACTAATTTAAGGGATGTAGTTTAACATTAAAAAACTAAATCAATGAATCCCACAGAAAAAGTAACTATTCCCTGGATAAAAAGTAGCCTATGTGTTCTTCCAGACTATGCTCTACCCCTGTGTTAAATTTCACGGAGATCGGTTTCACCGTTTACCCTACAAACGCTAACAAACATCCATCCATCCATCGTTACTTTCGCATTTATAATATTTATGTGATTGTACATTCCAGATCTATGTCGTTACAAAAATTCACCAATCAATGAAGGCTTGGATGCTCGTAACTTGAAGGTAGATAATGAAATGCTAAGGTCACAGCTGGATCAATTAAAACAAAAGGTCGTAGATCTTAGTACTTCGGATGTTAAGAATAAAGAGCATAATCATGAACTAGAGGCAGAAGCAATTGAGCTTAGAAGTGGTAACCGACAACTGGAAGAGAAGTAAGTATTACTCAAATATGTTAAAGTGTCAATAGCCTAATAGTTAAAATAACCTATAGAAATCAGTTCATATAATATTGTTTATAGTTTAACTAGAATTATAAAAACCCTTGCCATATTGTAAAAAATATAAAAATTTCTTTCCATACATTAGAAAGTGATGTAATAAAGGAACCAATTATAGTGACCCAGGCTAGGGTTGTCATATTCTTGGTTGGGCTAGAATTGTCATAAAGAACAATATTATTGGTAAACACTTGACATAACATAAAGTGGTGAACGCTGGCTGCACAAAAAAGCATGGCACTATTACGTTCCTGAGTAGAATGTGCAAGCAAGAGCGCCAAACAAGCGTTTGAGAAGCATGATTAGCTTAAACATTTATTTTAACTGACTAAAATTGTCTTTAAAGATAGTCAATTTCTTTTTCTTTGTTGCCAGTTATATTCTGTTGGTCCCTTTAATGTAATAACTAGTAGTAATATGTAAATACAAGCTTTTGCCCGCGACTCCGTCAGCGTGGAATTAAAAAAAAAAAACAAAAGCGAGTAGCCTATGTGTTCTTCCAGACTATCCTCCACATCTATACCAAATTTCATCGAAATCCGTTCAGCCGTTTAGGCTACAAACTCTAACAAACATCCATCCATCCATCTAAACTTTCGCATTTATAATATTAGTAAGATTTGAAATTTTATGTTTTGGGTTACAGATACAAAATATTAAATGATGAATTAAATAAAAAGGAATCAGCCATATCTAAGGTGGAGGCAGAATTGAGACATGCGCAAAGTGTGATTAGTGAACAACAAGGTAGTCTAGAGAAATCAACATCCGAGTGCCGTAGGTTAGAGAAAGACTGGGAAAGTTATAAATTGAGAGTGAAGAGTATGCTTTTCTCTAAAGATGAAGAAATTAAGAAACTAAGAGAAGGTTCCAATCTGGCAGAAGATACAAAACAATTGATTGAACAGATGAAGGTTTTAAAGTGAGTATTATAAGCTACAAATAATAATGGAAAAAAAGCTTTGTTGTCTATTACATTGGCACAATACAGATACTACAGTGGAAGTAATAAATGAAATTCTAATTAGATGAAATACCTAATAGGTGTTTACATTTCTAAATAATTTTACTATTATTTATTACTAGTTTTCGGCCGCGACTCTGTCCGCGTGGAATTAAAAAAAAAACAAAACTAAGTAGCCTAGGTGTTCTTCCAGATTATCCTCTACATCCACACCTTATTTTATCAAAATCCGTTCAGCCGTTTAGGCTAAAAACTCTAACATACATCCATCTAAACTTTCGCATTAATAATATTAGTATGAAGTATGATTAAACAATAAAGTGCTACATGTTATTAATAATTAAATAAATAATGTAAAATTATAGTTTTTAATCCTCAGTGGTAATTTTGAAATAAACCCTGGTGATAATTTCCTCTTTCTTAATAAACATTAATATATTATAATTTGTGATATTTTAGGGAAGAACGGGACGATCTATCAGAACAGATATCAAAGGTGAAGGAAGAGAGTGAAAGGATAAAATCGTCAATGGGTGATATGGTATCCCGGAACTCTGCGGTGGAGAGGATTGTGATTGCATTACGAGATGCATTGAAGGAAGAACGGTCAGCGAGGACTCGGGCTGAAATGGAATCTGTTAGCCTGGGAAAGGTCAGTTTGTGTATACTATCTTTTGTAAGCATACTTCATACTAATATTATAAATGCGACAGGTTAGATGGATGGATGTTTGTTAGCGTTTGTAGGCTAAACGGCTGAACGGATTTCGATGAAATTTTGTAAAGATGTACAGGATAGTCTGGAAGAACACATAGGCTACTTACCTTTGTTTTTTTTAATTCCATGCGGATGGAGTCGCGGGCGAAAGTTAGTAATAAATATTAACATAACATATGTTACTTGGTGATAATGTAACTTTGTAATGCCAGAAGATTTTGAGTTTATTAGTTTCATATAAATAATAACTATTTCTCCTTCGTTATTTTAGATTGATTGTCAATGTGATGACAGTGTCATTTTTGTGTTTTAAATTTTTATATTAATTATCTATACTACGAGCTGTTGCCCGCGACTTCGTCCGCGTGGTATTAGAAAACATACGAACTACATAAATCGTACAATCATACATATCCCTCGGGAACCGGTCACGTCGGGGATGAAGCTTATCCCATGTATACTCCAGACTTTGTTTTACATCTGTGCCAAATTTCAATAAGATATGTTGAACCGTTGCAGAATGATCGAGTAAACATTAAAAAACTAAATTAATAAATCCCACGGGAACCGTAACTTATCCCGGGATTAAAAGTAGCCTATGTGTTCTTCCAGACTATGCTCTAAACTTGTGCCAAATTTCATGGAGATCCGTTCAGCCGTTTAGGCTACAAACGCTAACAAACATCCATCCATCCATCCATCCATCCATTCATCTAAACTTTCGCATTTATAATATTAGTAAGATTAGTAAGATAGTAAGATTAGTAAGATTTATACTAATATTATAAAGACGATAAGATTTTTGTATGTATAATAACTCAAAAACTACTGGGTCGATTTCAAAAATTCTTTCATCATTAAAAAGCTAAGCTGAGAAACAGGCTATGTTTTTAAAATTTACATAGACGAAGTCCCGAGCAAATGTAATATAGTTGCTATTGTATGTAGGAATTGAAAGCGATGCACGTAGAGATGGGGCAGACTATCGCGAAGCTGCGAGCGTCGCTGCAAGCTAAAGAAGCGGAGTTGACCAACATGAGGGAGAGTGAGAGCGCGCCCACCTCTGACGTCAGCTCGCTTAATGTCGCCGATTATGATGTGGCACAAGTAAGTCTTACTAAGCAACACTCGTTTTTATGCCTTTAGTAGATAATTCTGATAATAAACAGCATGAGAACATATGAATGAATATACACTAAATAATAGTGTCCGACCAAAACTAGTTTTTCTGCCGAAACCAAAATAGAAACCAAACGTTTGGCTAAAACCGAAACCGTAATTTTCTAAAACACATTTCATATTACGATTGTATATTGAAGTTTAGTGGGTTTTTAATTTTTTTTTTCCATATACAATGTTTTTAATCGACGTATCAAAACCGTTTTAATTTATGTTCGGATTATAATTTACTAATGGCGATGTTCGAAAATTCACTAATTTATAGTATAGGCTACATTTTGTCCGAAACCGTAACTAGATTTTTGGCCGAAACTGTGCCGAAATCACGCTATTTTTCTTTTGATCGCTTTTTTACGGAGAGTAATGGAAAAGGGATCTCAGGATTAAAAATGTATACTTTCATTAACTAAGCTGGTAGTTTTTATTTTACTTTAAAAAAAAATAGTTAAGTTGTGATGATACGCAGGCTGCAATGGATAGCGAAAGGGTCCAACATCTGTCGCAGTTGTTGGTGCAGAAGCAAGGCAAGGTAGAAGCACTTTTGGCGGATAACAATACACTCAGGATACAGTTGGATAAATTACAGGTAAACGACTATTTTTGTCCTTGCAATACAACATAACTGATACATTTAAAAAGACATGAGGTGGCGTACTAAAGACAACATAGTACCTTTAGTACCAGTGTAAAAATGTTTACTCTGTCTTGTCTATATATTTCTACTCTTTGGTTTCTAGCATTTCAGTGTTGTTTATTTATTTATATATTTACTAGCTGTTCCCGTGCGGCTTCATCCGCATGAAATTATGTAACTTGTATTACATTGTTTACATTTGTTATATTATCAATTGCAAATGTCAAAATGACATGACATGATGACAAACCATGCCAAACTTGCTTCGTTAATGTTGGCAGCAACTTATGGTCTCTTTCCCACATTAGGGTTTTTATCCAAAACATTTACCCATAAATTTAATGGCGTGAAAATATATAGCCTAAAGCGAGACGTAAGTGCAGACCATTTTATTAAAAGAAGAACTATTGAACAATATACTGTAATTGCTGACATCTTAGGCAACAAAGTGTGTGTTTACGCTTTATTATAATAGTATAGATTTAAATTAGGCTTATCAACATAATTAGTAATCCAAACACACATGGAATTATGTAGCTACAATTACAGATAAACTCATCATGCTTCAACTTAACATGCATAAACATTGATTACATAAAATTGTGATGTTTTGATATAATGGTGTTACTAAGACGAAGTACCGCACGGAGGCGGGCGCGCGCGCGCCGCTGCACAGCGTGGTGGTGTCCGCGCCGCGGCGCTACTCGCCCGCCGACACGCTCGCCAAGATGTCGCTGCGCATCGGACACATGAGCCGCCGCTACCCCGTGCTGCGAGTCTTTATTATATTTTATATGGTGAGTTCTACAAATTTATAGCATACCTATAGCAGATTTTTTTTTAAATATTACTAGATTTTTGTTAATTCACTAATATTTTCTTTAACCATTTCAACTAAGCTCCAGGCTTGTGCTAGGATATGGTTTACGACGATAGTCGAATGGCGGGATTCGAACCCTCGACCGCAAGATCGGTAGTCCGTACCACAAACCATTAGGCTATTGGCGCTTATAATTAGAAAGTTATTTAATAATTTTGGAAAATGTACCGCGCATGACGTCATATTCAGCGACGGTCGTTATAAAAGGTTTTTTTTTATTATATACTAGCTTTTCCCGTGTGGCTTCATCCGCATGAAATTATGAAAATTTTATTTTATAGTTTACATTTGTCAAATTATCAATTATAAATGACAAAATGACATGACATTACAAACCTTGGCAATCTTGCTTTCTTGATATTGGCAGCAACTTATTGTCTCTTTGCCACATTAGGGTTTTTATCCAAAATATTTACCCCTTAAGTTTAATGTCTAAAGAATATTCAAAAACATGCTGTAGTTGCTGACATCTTAGACAACAAAGAAGTGTGTGTTTACGCTTTATTATAATAAGTATAGATGTTAAAGTCAAAATGTATTGAAACACCTTATTTTATAGTTTAAAACAAAGGGATTTATCGATACTGGGTAAAAAAAAAGTAATTATTAAATTCACTTGAAAGTATTTAGGGTGGGGATCTTATCCCCAAACTCCTTTCCTTTGAATATAATATTATTAATTTATTTGTATTTTATTCCCAGATTGGCCTACATCTATGGGTTTTCACAGTTCTATTTACAAGTACACCAGAAACCTTCACAAGACCCAGCAAAACGTAACATTTCTCGTTTGTGTTATGAGGTTAAAACTGTTGTTGAATTGTTAAGAATCCATTGCGGATATCCATTTATGGATAATATGTATATCCAGGATTCGGTGCTTTTCATAAATTCTTGTTATTTCATACATTATTGGTAATCATTATTAAACTCATGAAATATAGTTTTTAAACATTGTTTCATAATTTTAATTGTATTCTATTCTTACTTTTGTTTATAAAGTTATGCTCAAATATCATTTTTCTCCGCAATGGCTTCAAAATAATTCAACAAAACATGTTTTTTTCTATTTGTAAGCCAAAACCTATCTTTCGTCGCCATAAAACCCATCGACTAATGTTTGTGCAATAATACTAATTTTATGTCACAAATTATTTTTAATTCTATTTTTAAGTGACAAGATAAAGAAATATCTCATCTAAATGTAAATTTTGGTATAAATATTTCAGAGTAATATGAAATCTACGTCTATCAAGTGCTCATTATTTTAAAATCTATTTTTAGATCTATTAGGAATTTTACTATCTCCTAGCTGCTCATATTCTCAAGCTCCATTGCCTTTTTTGGGTTATTTTTGGGTAAAAATAAGGTAAAACCGAGTTATTATCATTGGGGAAGACCCAACATGTTTCCAACCATAGTAATAGTACAAAACTCAGTATTTGTAAAAGTTATATAATATTGTTTTATTTGTTTTACTAAGGGCCTGTCCCACCACTGGCTGATAGAGGTTCAGATAGCTTAAAATGACGCCACTGTCAGATAAGGTATCGAAATTCGATATTTCCATCACATATTTTACACGTTGAATTGTTATCAGACAATTTACAATTTGGTGGGACAGGACCTTAATGTTTTTAAACTGCTGTTTTAAATTCTTATGCATTAAAATGCTTATCGAATACTTGTCAGTAAGATGGGATTCAAATATTATGTTGAAATGCATTAAGAATTACTGTTTATCCCAATTTATTACAAACTTGTATATAAATTAAACTGTTTGCTCTTAACTTATTAAAACTTTCGTGAGATATTATACTATACTAGCTGTTCCCGTGCGGCTTCATCCGCACTATATTATGAAAATTTTATTTTATTGTTTACATTTGTCAAATTATCAATAACAAATGTCAAACTGACATGACATGACAAACCTTGGCAATCTTGTTTCCTTGATGTTGGCAGCAACTGATGGTCTCTTTCCCGCATTAGGGTTTTTATCCAAAATATTTACCCCCAAAGTTAAATGGCGTGGAAATATATAGCCTAAAGCGTGACATAAGTGTAGGGCTTTTCAAAAAAAAGAATTATTAAAAAATATGCTGTAATTACTGACACCTTAGGCAACAAAGAAGTGTGTGTTTACGCTTTATTATAATATTATATATAAGTTATAACACAGTTAAACTGACGTGACAACCTTCGGTGCAGGCACCGACAGTTTTGAACCGAAGTGACGAAGGACCCCCAAAGGGTTCGAAACTGTCGCTGCCTACACCGAATGTTATCACGTGAGTTTAGCCGTGTTATAACTTATATGTTTGCTCTTTTTGTTTTGGGCATTTGTTTTTTTATGGAGATTAAAATTAAAATTTATTTTTTCACAAGGCATTTTTTTAGTAAAACATTAATTTGTAAATTTGAGGTTCCTTAAATACCAAAATATTTTCCTTTCTACATTCCAGATTGTCGTGATTAAAATTAATGAATGAATTCCAAATTACCTTTAAAACTCTTATTTCCTTAGTAATATTAAATTTTCTGTAAATTTTTATTGCGTTTGACATTTGTTTCTTTTCTAAATAAAATAAAAATTGTATATGTATAAAACACGCTTCACGGAAATGTGTTACAATAAAAATAACGCAAAATTGTATAATAAAAAGAATGGAAAATTGTTAAGTAAAAATTTGTTAAAATCAATAAATGTTATTGTTATTTTCGTTAACTTAAAATGTTTGTTTAAATGTTTTTTTTTGTAATTTAAACATTGTAAAATGCGAAAATTTTTAACAATTTCCGACATAAATAAAGGAATTATTTATTTTTAAATGATGCGTTTTTATTATTTCGTATTTCCAAATTTAGAATCTATTTAAATTAGGAAAAAGTAAAATAAGCTTTTTGTTATAAACTTTTTTTTCATTGTGACGAGAAATGCTTAAACCACTGAGCCACCGACGAAATCTTTTAATTCTACTTAAACGTTTTGTTTGGTTAAATTTAAGATTATGTCAAATCTTAATTTTTTTTACATGTATAGGGTTTAGCATGAACATTTGCCAGAAAGTGTTAATAACGTCAGCAATTTTTATCAGATATGTAGTGGTCACATCGGGCGTGAACTACACCAACAAATTTTGTTGATGTAACGAATTTCTTCGAAATTTTAGTACTATCATTGAGTCAGGTAGACATTGACAATGTCTTAAACTTAAAAACAGGTTTCCTTAAGTTAAAATATACAATAACTTGTTGGCATACTTATTCGTGTTGTATGGGAAAACCGCAAAGTGAAGCGATGACTGGATTTATGACGTAGTCATCTCAGTTATCAGTTATCATTGAAGTACTATGGGATTTACTAGTTGTTACCACAAAAGTTTAAGCGTCTTGTAAAAGTTCAACAATGTTAGAGGCAATGTGGGTATCAATTCTTGTTTTCATTCCATATACCTAACATATATGTCTCCCTAATTACTATATTACAACACTCATACTACCAACTAGTACATTAGTACTACAATACTGTGTATTGTGCCGATATGTGCAAGTTGCATCACGATGTTTTCCTTCACCGTATGTCGGGTACATTATTTAGTTACATATGAAATTCGGAAACATTGCTACATGGCGGGATTCCAAGTCAAGACTAAGATTACAAGTCAAGTGTCACTGACGCTCTGTTATTTGTATACCACAAACAAATGTGACTGGACAAATCTGGATTCGCAAACCAACAAAACCAAGAAACAGGTAAGATTTATCATGATCGTGCTAAATGGTATAGGCTAAGGGCCTGTGCCACCACTGGCTGATAGAGGCTCGGATAGCTTAAAATGTCACTGTCAGATAAGGTAACGAAATTCGATATTTCCATCACATATTTTACACGTTGGATTGTTATCAGACAATTTACAATTTGGTGGGACAGGCCCTTAATCTCTGCTTACGCCCCGTTTTCACGGCTGTACCAAATGAAGTCCAATGAAAAACAATTTTTAATAGTAATTGTGAGCAAATTCAATTTAATCTGACTTCCTAAATATAGAACATCCTTTGTCGGACATTGACAATTTATTTATCTAACACTTGGCCTCAACTTGATAAAGTAAATAGACGATTCGCTAAATCGTAGACCTAAACGGAATTGTACTGGGGAATTTAAGTTTAAATTATAAACAGCATAATTTCCTATTAGATTAAGTTTTAAGATTTCTATTCTTGTATATAGATATGGAGAAATATCATTTTCAAGTTGAATAACGTCAATACTAATTATTATTAACAGGTTATGATAAAACGTAACGTTCAAGAGCGTAATTTAAGTAAGCACATCAGTTCAGTTTAGGTCTTTGAGAAGTGCAGTCGTATTTATCTATAAAAATGCGGATAGGATAAAAAAAAGTGTAAAACATTACATAAATAGACTTTAGTGATTAAAATAATATATTTCATTTATGTATATTGATAGTATTGGTTGAATAAAGCAATTCATCGGTTAGTGGCACCTTGAGAGCGGGTTTTTTTTCCAATCGTAGGTTTTTCCTTGTTTTGTGTTTGCAAGATGAGTTTGAGTTTTTGTTTCGTGGTTTTTTTAGGTGAGTTATAAACATGTTTATAAGTATTTATTTAAATTATTAAACAGGTGAAAGGTTGTTATTAATAGTCATTATATTAATAAGTAAGGAATTTAAGGGATTTTTATATGATGAAGTCACTTCCTATTATTCATATTTTACGACTAAATGCTAATTATCACAACATTAACATACTTTAGAATTTAAAACTCTTTTTAACAAAATAAGCTTAACCATTGTAATTGTTATGTCGTAATAATTACTGTTTACTCATTACTTTCCTCATTGCTTCTTATTCTCAAGAACAGCTTGTTATGGTCCGCAATATATTGCAAATCACTTGAGTGGGTTTTAAAATTAAAGTTTTGTAAACAACTACGGGGTATTACGGTGGTAAACCAATTGGTACCTCAATTAGTATATATTCGTGAGTCACTCTTAGGACGTACCTTCGGCATAAACAGGACATTTGAAGAGTAACCCGTTTTACTACTTTTTTGCATATTCACATCTTAAGCCTTACCTAAGTTTCAATAATACTTATAACACGACTATAAAAAGTAAATAAAAGGTAATTAAAGGTTAAGCAGTTTGAATCTGATAGTAAAAGCAGCGTTAAGTGAAACAAGACAGAACACTTTGCGTGAAAATTGTCCAAAATTAATCGATCAATTTAATCATAAAATTTTGCAATACACAGCAAAACGATAGCTTAGGTAAGCAAAACAGTGAGTGAGTGATTAGAGTTCGATCTTTAATTAACAAGTATTTGTAACTGTATTTGTTTTACTTCTACACACTTGGTAATATAATTCAACAAAATTATTATAATGCTAGGAAGCTTACTAAGAAGAACAATGTGGTACATTGCATTGAGACAAAAGTTATGATGTGACAAACTAGTTTGACTGGTTTAAAAAGCATCGAATCACGCGTGAAAAGTAATTGAGTTTTTTTATTTTAAATGATAAGAATCATTCTCTAAGTATTTTCCTATTTGAAAAAAAAAAACTGAACAACGCAATGTTATATTGTAGAGTTGGTCTAACGACCTTGTGTTCTAGGTTAAGCTATCGCTAAAACTTTGGAATAACGATGGAAGATAAACAGTTGTATCCTGTTCTGCTTTCATGCAATCGTTATTTTTGTAAATCTAAAATAGTATGTGGAATTTGCAAGAAACTTGATGACATTCCACTCATTATTCTTAAAACCTCTAGATTGCAATACGTTTACCGCTATTTAAATTATGTAGAAACAAAAGACGATTTATGGTAACCAAAAATGAGAATGAAATTCCATTTTTGAATCGTCGAAGAAGTTTTTTTTTACTTTATTATTATTATCCTGCATATAAATGATGAACAAATATGTGAACTAAGTCTAACGTTACCAGTATTATTAATTTATTAAATTATTATTGTTAAAATCATTAAAATATAATCAGAAATCCAGTTACGCTACTTCTCGTTATCTTCTGTGAATTCTTAATAAAATGTAGATTGATATATCGACTATCGTGAGGTCAATTAAAGGTTACGGGGGTCGATACTACGTAGAGGAAGATATTAAGGTATCTCTGTTTTCACAGTTATAAAGTACGTAAAATATAATTAAACAGTACCTTTTCTAAACTTACTATGCATATAATTATAAAATAAATTGGTACATTTCATTTTATGGGCGTCACAGCCATGTTAACGCTTTAATAAAATATAGTCTTCATTACCTCTTATGTTTTCTTCCAATTTGCACAGAATACCTTACCAATATGGCCGTCGTGTCGTCGAGCTAATGCAACACCCTTATTCTGACATCCGACTACTATCCGATTATTAACATAACAAGCACAATTACGACATTTTAAAACCATGTCATAAATATTTTAAATAATGTTTTGGATCACAATTACAAAGCTTGTATCGCTATTTCAAATTATGACAAATGGTACTGATTTATAGCACAGACTAACAACCTTCAAGAATACAGAATACGTCAAAGTAGTCAAAAAGCTAACAATTTATTCAATGTAAACAAAAAAAATGTAATAAAAGAGAAAACAGAAACAAATTCTTTACAAAACTGTACTGTAAATATACATAGTCAGTATACTGGACTGTACTGTTGTGTAGTTTTGTAACATATATATGTACATGGAATAAGAAAGAAAAAATAAAAGATAAAAAAAAGAAACGCGTTAAACGATTTACAACTTTACTTGTATTTTACAAAAAAATCTGCTTTACATGATACTGTCCAAAAATATCTCAAACTGTGGGTTTGTTAACACATACAAAAACGTCATCCTTCTCTTTATCATTGCTAAAGCGGAGACAGCAACATGTTTCTTGAATCGTTATTTAAACAGAAATACGTTACAATGGACAGCATACCTTATGTAATTTTGAAAGAAAATCTAACATTAAAAATGAACAAAATGGGGATCAAATCATTGTATTATTGTGTATTAAATTATCAGTCTTTATAAATATGTTTCGGAATTCCCAAGTTATTATTAATGTTATCTGAAGGGGTTAATGTGATAAACTTGGTAATTTCATGTATTTAAGGTAACGTATTTTCTTATCAAAAATGTTTAGGATCTGGGTTAGGCCAAAAATCAGTCGACATGGGAATGTGGACAAAGTTGTAAACATACTCTGGAAGAAAGCATACAAACATAGGCTACTGAGGTTTTTTTTAATTTCACGCTGGCTTAGTAGCGAGCAAAAGTTAGTTATAAATGTGGTAGTTGGGATAGATTGATGTTTGTTTGAAGGTATCTCCAAATCGGCTATATGCAGGAATGGTATAGGTTTAGAACATTTTCTAAAACACAGACTAAATTTTATATAGTTTTAATTCCGCCCGGACAAACTCGCGGGTAACTGTTAGTACATAATCATTTACAGTAATAGTAGTAGTATCTTAGTAATTTTTTGCATGACGTCACAGGATATAATTTGTTGTCTTGTTATTCTTGCATTATCACGTGTAATGTGTTATTGACATTTTATTGAACGTCCATTTACCTCCTTTTAGGTTAAGAACATTGTTTACGGTTTATCGCAAATGTTTTGCAGTACTACGCAATAATAGGGATTTTGCTTGTTGTGTTATGACGCATTTGTTAACAGTTCAAATTCCCATCTTCAATTGTTTTGCAACTAACAACGAAGCTGACATGTTCGTTAGTCAACCTAGCCCAGCAGCTCCGTAGACTGTTTGAATCAATTTTTATTTTTTTACAATACCATGCGCATTTGCTTTTCTGTTAAAGTCATTTGACAATTATTTCAATCGCTAAGATTTTATATCATCTCCAAAATTGTTTACTATTTAAGCTATACTGTATTAAAAATTAATTCATGTGTATAGGTTATATCTTTGCCCTTAAAACCCATGATATAAGACAACAAATTATTCGTTTTGTCTTAAAGTTTTGCTTTGGTTTGAAATATAGGTCGATATTGGTAAATACCGCAATGTAGTATATTTTTGTTTTACCGTCGACTTTCCCATAGAATTTCTCGACAATTCTTTATATGATATTTAAAAACAATAACGGCTGGTCTACGAGTATATTGCCCGCATATTAGATGAGAATTTACAATTAGGCAAATCCCAACGTTAAGGAAAACCAGATCGTATAGCGTCACAATAAATTGTACTTAATAAAAACCACTTTGTACTTAGCCATTTCTTAAAAAACTATATTATAAATAATTCCAATGACGTAGTAAATATAATATAAGTTTTAAAGTAGTTGATGCGATGTACAGTTTGAAATTAACAAAAACAGCCTGATATCTGCTAGAGACGAGATCGAAATAGATAATAAAAAAATTGTAGCAATCGGCAATATTACAATAATAATAATAATAATAATAATAAATTCGTTTATTTGAAAAATAAATACAAAAGTTTTAAACAGTTGTTGGAGCATCCTTTTAAGTATA
>NW_013525513.1:43998-102586 GCF_000836215.1 Papilio polytes
CCTTATCTCAGCGCGACGTCAATATTGAACACTACACTATTGAGACGCGGTACACGCGTCCACTCTTAGCCGCGTCCGGTCGCTCACTCACACTTACAATGACTATAAACAATTTAATTCGTAATTTCTCTTTCCAGCGATATTCACACAATCAGCGAAATGCCAGACATATTTGACATCGGATATTATACAACAGATTTTCGGCGATGGAAAAACCCCACCAGCACCTCAGGCAGGGCAAGCTCCTGCTTTATCTCCAAACAATACACTACAAGACATAGATTATTCTGATACCACGGACAACTATAACCCCGCACCAGCTGACTTCGATAGATTCGATTGGACTCTTACTAAGGTACTGGACATCATCATTATCATCAACAGCCTTTATCTGTCAAATGTTGGTCATAGCCCTTCCTCAATAACTTCCACAAAATGCGGTCCACCGCCTTCCTGGACATTCATGTCACTAAACGTATAAAGAATAGAGGTTATCGTCAGTTATGTCTCGCTCAGTGCTAAATGCAGGTTCAAGAACCGCATGTCTTCAATTACGACAAGACGAGATAATGTTCTGATGATCACTTGTTTCTTCGTTCCGAACAAAATTAAATAGTAATCTGTAAAATACATCACGCTTAACTGTGTTGGATTTATTATTGTATAATATTACTCTATTTTTTCCAATAGGAGCAATAAAATAATAGACCGGTCTGATAGTGTTAAACCATAATTTCTTCTAACTGCTAAGAGTTACAAGCTAAAATCTACTTTAAATTAATAATGTTTTCAGCGTGTTGCCGCATCTGCAGATAATAACTTCCTTCTATCGCCTTTGGGCTTGAAGTTAGCACTGGCTATTCTAACTGAAGCGGCTACCGGATCCACGCAGGCGGAACTCGCCTCCGTGTTAGGCTTTGACCTCGACAAGGCTCTAGTCAGGAAGAAATTCGCTAGCATATTGGATTCCCTGCAGGTAAACATTTATGAATTCTATCTAAGTTATTTTATGGTCCTATCATTCAGATGGCTGCGACCTCGCGTCTTTACCATATTTTTTCGTCCATTCTTAGTACGGAGTTAATGTCTTTACAAACATTTAAAAAAACAACGTTCAAACATATCATAACACGGTAAATAAAATATCCATAGAACAATTATTGAAATTATGTGAAGAGAATTGAAACATCGTAAGGCAAGGAGATGATTAGATTATAAAGCTCTATTCATTGTTTGGCTAAGAGTGGTAAACTTAATTGTTGAAGGTAATTCAACCTCAACAAGACAAGATTGACGTCTATCGATTACTATGCGATCTATTCAGACAGACAGGTTTTTTCTCACCAATTATAACTGCTAATGATTATATAAGCATTATATAAATCATTGTTTGTTATAATGCTGTTAAAGATGAATACTTTTAAAGGTAATTATTTTCTATATAAAGAGAATAATTAATAAAAGATCCTTCTTTGTTTGCAACTGCCTCCTGAAACACAGTTATTACTAGCTCAGGGGACAGTCCCACTAACTGTACAAAACTGTTTTGGATCAATTAAGATTTTTTTTTATTTTTTATTTATTCTACTGACTATTACTACTAAACAGCTAAGCGTAGGCATAACAACTTCACAATTATTATCGGTTCTCCGCCGCGGTCATACAACATACTGCCTAACACTACAAATCAATTATTTGTTAACAGACGAAATCCTCTAAATATATTCTAAACATGGGAAGCAGAATATACGTCGGCGAGAATGGTGAATTGCGTCAGAGATTCGCTGCTATCGCCGAGAACTATTATAGAACTGAGCTGGTCAAGATTGACTTCACCAAACCAGTTGAGGCGGCCAGTTCTATCAATGCCTGGGTCGCTAATACCACACAAGGACGTCTACCAAATCTAGTTAATTCAGGTTTGCATGCATATATTACAAGTACATACCTTAATATAACTAGGGACTAGAACAGAAAAGTAAAGAAAGAGTTTAGTTATTTCGTCGAAGTAATTTTTTGTAGATTCTACTTTCATGATTTAAATTTTAATCTTGAAATAATACTTTCTGATTGATAATTTAATTGTTTATGTTCAAGAGAATGATAGTTAATACAAGAAATTGTTCACAGATGACGTAGCAAACATTGCTTTGTTGGTACTCACCACACTGTACTTCAAAGGCACATGGGTCCATCAATTCACTCCCAACGAGACCACAACTCACAACTTCTACGTCACGGCCAAAGATACTAAACCGGTAGAATTCATGAACGTCAGAAACAAGTTCTACTTCACGGAATCAGCGAAATTCGACGCCAAGATTCTCAGAATGCCGTACTTGGTAAATAATTTTTACTCGCATAGAAAATCAACATCTATCTGAAACAATAAAGTAAAATCCCTGAAAATTCATCAGTATTTGAAAAGCCTTAATCGATCAAGCACGATTGGTTCTTCGAGTTCCAGACACTTGGTGAAGTGTCTGGAACTCTTTTGGACAATTCTTGGATTCAAAGTTTGGACACTTGCTTTTCCAAACTTTGAATATAGACAATCAACTTTATCTTTAGTCTTTAAAAAAACATTAAACAATATTCTTTTTTGTCTAGGGTAAAAAATTCGCAATGTACATCGTGGTTCCTAACACATTGACCGGCTTACCGCGGGTTTACAACAGTCTGAGTGACCTGCGCGCCGAACTGTATAGACTGCAGCGACATCTGGTAGACGTCTCCCTGCCGAAGTTCAAATTCGATTACACTTCCATCTTAGACAGCATATTAAAAGAGGTAATTTGTTACGATCCGTTTCGCCATATTGTTATAATAGATTTTGACTTGTTACTGTATTGTTTAATAAGACTTTGTATGTTATGACACTCAAGAACTACATGAAATCAACTTACATCTATAAATACCAGCCAAAATTACCATCTTATGTTTGCCAGTTGGGTATTCGTCAAGCATTCGAGGACACCGCGTCGTTCCCCGGCATCGCGCACGGCCAGCTGGAGCGCATAAAGGTGTCCAAGATACTTCAGTGCTCCGGCATTGAGGTCAACGAACTGGGTAGCACGGTTTACTCTGCCACTGGTACGTTAAGAAAACTTACCTTGTACTCAAAAATAAAATCAAAAAGCCTTTTATTGTAGATTCTCATACTAAATCTACGGGTCATATTTGTTCTTTGCGAAATCTGATGAATCGCCTTTTTTTGTAGTGGTAGTTCTTCATTCTATAAAATGTACTAGCTTGTTTTTGATATATGTATAAACATCGCAATAATAACATCTTATCTAATTTCGTAATTCACTGAACCATTATTTGTTATAGAAATCACCCTCGAAAACAAATTCGGCGAAGAGGAATCCTTCTACGAGTTGGTTGCGAACAGACCTTTCATGTTCTTCATACAAGACGAGGAGACCAGACAATTGCTGTTCACAGGACGTGTCTCCGACCCCAGCAACGCCGACGGCGCTCTTAAATCTTAATAACATCAATAGCATGAAAATAAATTAAGAATTCAAATAGACTTTATCAACACATAAAAATATAATATTTTGAACCTTATGTTTCCGGACAATAAAGTGATATTTTTAAAACCGTATTTTATTTTGTCTCTTGTATATCGGTAGAGGAAGAAACGAGATTGGTAGTAAAACATGCCTAAGTAAGAAAGCAAGCCTTTATGAAATAAATTCATAGTAAAGCGAGAAATTTAACATAACGTGCTCATCGATCTTGGTAAAATTATTTCTGATGCTTTTTTTTTTAATTCCAATCCAAAGTTTTGTGAAATTATGGGGTAGTTGGTTATTAGTAACTGTTCAACTCCTATTCATCGGGGGAAAAAATGTTTTCCATGTGTCAATTACGTATCACGTCGAGATCTTATTTAGGTACCTATCTTGTATTTATGCTTGCTATTATGCTGTCACGATGATGAAATTTTTGAACAATATTAATTTGAAATCAGGGAAGTACCGCCCTATTTCGTTTTAATTTTATAGTATGTACAAATGGTATATCAGTTCTATATCCTGAATGATTTAAAACATTATTTTTGGGTTTTTATAATTGAGCTTTTGTATCTTTTAAACTATAAAAAAAACGTTACAACTGCTATAAACAGCTATCGAGTAAAATGTCCGTAAACGTAATTTCATTCGTCAGCAAGTTGTCGTGGAGATCACCTGTGTTAATGTGATGTTTAATGTTGATTTTGATATTTCATTTATAAATGAAATTTAAAATTTAATTAAATCTGCCTCAATCTAGTCGAAATGGTTTTGATTCCTTTTGTCGGTGAGTACGAAACATTTAACCTTGAATAGTTATGAGTGACCTTTGTTTCTTATGCATTTCCTTTGGTATTACACCTATTGTATATTTTTTTATAATTATTGTAGTTTATAGCTTTAATGTTACTTTATGCCGTTTATTATATTTGTACGTTTAGATTGTTATATTATTAAAATGCCAAAAAACGTTAAAATTGGTTAAAAAATATGTGAAAATTCCTCCAAAGAAGTGTTACTTCAATGCAATCCTAAGATTATCAATACTAATAGAAAGAGAGTGATTTGTTTGCAATAGATACTAAAGTATTTAAAAAAATGCCTGAACCGGTTTCACCGGGTTTTTCCATAAAAAGCAAAACGGAATGAAGAAGAGCAAACATGATCAAAATCAAGTTGGACATTTTGTAGCTGAGATATTTTCAAACCTAATGAATGGTTTCTCTCAATAACTCAGTTTTCACCTATAAGTTTCTTCTTAATGTTGTAGACCTCATTAAAGTTAACGCATCAATTTGCATTGCTGTAATTTGCTTTTTTCCTACCACGTTCTATGCCAGTACTATTTTCGTATTAATTCAACAAGCGAGTCGGTAGAATCAAAATTTTATAGAAATCATACTTTTCATGCTAATATTATTAACGCGGAAGTTTGAATGGATGGATGTTTGTTAGAGTTTGTAGCCTAAACGGCTGAACGGATTTCGATAACATTTAGTGTAGATGCATAGGATAGTCTGGAAGAACACATAGGTTATTCACTTCTTTTTGATTCCACACTAACGGAGTCACGGGCGAAAGATATTAGTTATAATAAGACATTTTATGTTTCAGTTTTATCACTCCTTTGCTTTCAAAGTCTAGAATGTCTTACTGGACGCAAACCGCAAATATCCCGGTTCAATTTCTTTGATACCGATCTTCTGCAATTTGCTGTTGAAGATAAAAAAGGCAATGTGGTCGTATCACCTGCTAGTATCAAATCTGTACTGGCGATGTTATTGGAAGGAGCGGCGGGCGAAACAGCGATTGAAATAAGAAATGCTTTAAGGTTATCTTCTGATAAAGATGAATTTAGGGAACAACTGAATGCTTACCTTTCAGTACTAAAGGTACGTTTCTAAAGTTAATTATTTGTTAGTTATTATTTTTTGTGTTGTTAAAAGTCATATTCATCAAACCCAATTCAAAAATTACTTCAGTTTTTCCAATTTTAGGTGATTTCATCGTTATATTCAACAGATGAAGATTTAATGGCTTTAACATCAAGATTAAGATTAGATTTCTAATTCATTCATGCCTAGAATAATTCCAAGCCTGGGTTTTCCAAGATACAAGTTACGTGAAAGTAGCTTCGACTATCTAGACAAACGGAAAAGCAAATGAAACTAATACTTTAATGAATTAATTTAATATTTTGCAGACGAACGATTCTGCGGTTACTCTACTAAATTCAAATGCGATATTTGTTGCACCTAAAGTAAGTGTAAGAAGGGAATATATAACAATTCTGTATAAAGTATATTTGACCGAAGTTCGTGTTGTTAATTTCCACGAGCCTGTGCCTACTGCTGATCTGATAAACACTTGGGTCAGAGATAACACTAAAGGCTTGATCAATACATTAGTGGAGCCTGGTAAGTTCGATTACTCTCTAATTACGCTTAACATTAAGCTTTTAAGGAACTATTACTATGTTTGTCTTGTAATGAACGTACCTAATTGTTTTGCATTCTGCGGTTTGAAAATCTTTGAATTTGTGCATATTTCATTAATGAATACTAATAACTAAATGGTAGTGTCTATTGTAGGAGTACGTATTACATGAATATTATCCTATCGTCAAAATCTAAAAAAAACTGCAAGAACATCTGAAATTTTAATGATTTATAGAGAAATCAAGAAAGTTTTTAAAGTATGTCTTGAACAAATTTTCAGAGCACTTAGATCCTATGTCAGAGTTGATGTTAGCCAATTCGTTATACTTCAAGAGCAGTTGGCAGCACGCCTTCAATCCTCAGTTGACGCGAGGCGCTTGCTTCAAAAGTCAGGGCAAATGTCAAACGGTCGCCATGATGGAACTCCAGGCTGGACTAAACTACGCTTATGTGGATGATTTGAGAGCACATGCAATAGAATTGCCTTATGAGGTACGAATATTTGAAATAACGCGGTAGCTCTTCAATTGTCGAATGAACCGGTTTTTTCTCGTGAATAAAATGATTACACTTTTTTTTTTCTATTCTTCTTGGCTTTCGCACAATGATTACACTTCGTTCACATAACCTCTTATGCCCGGTTCGCACTTGGCCAGTACAGTCGCGACGGCCAGCCGTATGGACTCGCTGTGCTAGTTAACGTTAACACAGTTCATTGACATTCCAGTTATAGAATGCTACTGGACAAGTGTGATCTGAAGGGCACTGACAGTTTGATTGAAAAATTACTAGTTTACAAGAGGATATTTTTAAGCAGTGTGTACTTTACTCATAAAAATGTTATAGTCTTAATGCAGTCCAGAATGGTGAATTAGTTACATGTACATATTTATACAAATATAACAATCTAAACAGAATTTGTTGTGACAGAAATTGTCACAAAAACGGACAAAAGTTTTAAGAGGAAAATGTTATTGTAATACGGAATAGGTTATTTCCCGTATTAACTTTCAACAGGGTTTATTTCAGATGCGCAACAGATCTAGTAAACGATGACGCATACTGCGGATATGGTTTCTTCGTACGTATTATATATCCGTATGGATTGCTTGCGCACACCTTTGACTAAACTATCGTACAACTGTTTAGTCTCGCTTTGATTCCTATGAGCTTATATGGAGGTGCTCACACTACTCGATTTTTAGTTGTATAACTAAACTGTTGAATGGGTAGCGAACCAATCGACATTCGACAGTCGCACAACCGTTGTGCGATAGTTTAGTCAAAGGTGTAAGCCCGTTATAAATCAATAATAATTAAAACCATAGGTTACTTTACTTGTGATTGGTCGCGAATTTGAAAATGACTGTCTATAAGAAACTTTGCAACCGAAGAAACAATACGCTTCTAACTACAATGAGTCCACAATAACATGATACTTGGGTGATAACAATTTTTGTCTCGTGCCGTTTCTTCGCGTTTGCATTGTCATCTTCGAGGTGAATCGATGCCATTGTCACGTCATTATACGTAATACAAAGTATGGATATATTCCCGAGCATTCAATGTCATCTTAAAAAAACATTTATAAATATAAAACTGTAACTTGATGACCTTCTGCAAGACAAGTTGTAAACAATATTGTGGCAACTGGAAACCCTTAAACATAACTTAGATCATAATATGACCTACTTGCGTTTGCCTGCAACTCCGTCCACGCGAATTTAAAAAAAAAAACTTAGTAGTTAACGTGTTTCTCCAGACTATGTTCTACATGTATGCCAAATTACTAGTGATTCGTTCAACAATTTAGACTACAAACTCTCACAATCCTCCGTCCAAAATTTTCATTTATAACATTAACATAATAAAAAAAGTTATAGAGGTTTATGATTATCTTAAGATTCGATAGGTATGTGTATAATTATTAATTAGACCGTGCGCACACTTTTGACTAAGCTATCGCACGACTGTTGTGTGACTGTCGATTGTTTCGCAGTTAATTCAACTTTTTAGTTGCACAGCCTTCATATAAGCTCATAGGAATGAAAGCGAGACGAAACAGTTGTGCGATAGTTCAGTCAAAGGTGGTTTGCTATTTAAAATGGAGGATTTATCAATTCTATTTGGTGAATTAATTATTAAAATTAGGTAAGAAACTTCTCGTAATACAAAATTTATTTATATGTTTACGCGTGTTTTATTTCCACTAGCGAAAATACGATTTGCGCGGCTAATCTATAAGTGGAAAAAGGCACTTCGTCGTCGTTACCACATGGAAAATTCCACCCTATAGTTACAAGCGTAATTATTTGTATGTAAAAAAAACAAAAACCAATTAAATTGATCAGATTGATTTCGATAAATTAATTTCTTGTTAAGACCGGTCTTGTTTTGTATTAATTTTAAATATTTCTTATGGAACTTGTTTTAATACATAACGTGCTCGAAGATTTAGAAATACGATGGACAACATCTCCTAGTTACTTATTTTTAAAAGAACAGGCAATGGCATGTACTGAGTATTGTGGGTTTCTTTAAAATTTCAATAAATAATTTTGCTGTTGCGTTAATGTTTTGCTAGTTTTGAAACCATATATTTTTCAAAAAACAGTAAGAAATATAAGGGAGTTTACAAATTTTGTGACGATCACATTTAACATATAAACACAATAAAATAAAAACGACGATAGTTTCTAAACAAGTTTCATCTCAGTTCGATTCAAGGTTTTCCTGTTTTACGTATGTTATTAATTATAATTGGAAGTTGCGGTTAAAATAAATAGATAGGAATGTTTTTTATATTGTACAGGTTTGATTTTAAACACAAACATATGTGTCAACCACCCTTATTTATATCTATAATCACATCGGCATTTATGTTGAAAAATTGATTACAAATGTAGGTAAAATGATTCCGAATCAAATTGAAAAATGCGAATAGCATGATACCTGTTAATTAAAAATTGGTCAAGTCGGCTACCGAGGGTGGGCGAAGTACAGCCTCTTGGAAGTATTTCCCGAAAGTCGTCGTCTCTTTCATATTCAAACAGAGGGAAACGATACGTTATATCTATGTTTAATACACGAGGAAATATATAACTCTCTTTAAGTATCTTCTGTTAAATTTCAGAGTGGTCGTTACTCAATGTTTCTGCTGGTCCCATATGAGCATGACGGCGTGTCGCAGCTCCTCAGAGATCTCCCATACTTCAGCCTGCCACAGATAGCGAGCCTGATGGAAGAGACAGATGTGCGACTACAAATGCCCAAGTTTACTATAGACTACAGTGACGATATGGCTAAAGCTTTAAGAGCGGTGAGTACAGTTATATCTATACTATTTCCCTAGAATAAATAAAGAAAGAAAACTAAGTAACCTATTTGATTTTTAGAATATCCTCTATATCTATGCCATATTTCATCCACATCCCTTCAGAAATTAGGCTACTAACTCTAACAAAAAAACATCCGCCTATTCAAACTTTCGCATTTATAACATTAGCAAGATTTATGATACTCGTATTAAACAATGTTTTCTTATTTTTAAAATTATTTCTGAATCTGTTTACCCATATTCATAAGTTTATATGGTATTTAGCACGCAGCTAGTTTTTGTAATACATACCACTTTTCATAACAGCCTAAAATACCAATGGAAATTTAAAAACGTTATAGGTGTACTTTCTTTTGACAATTAACTCTACGCTTAAGCTATTGTAGTATTTTAAAGTGTTTCTTTTTACATTACAGATGAAGATCAAACTACTGTTCACCAACAAAGCGGATCTCTCCAGCATGTTCAATAGTTCGTCGCAAGTTAGCAATATAATCCACAAAGTACACATAGCCGTTGATGAAACGGGTACAGTCGCGGCTGCAGCCTCCTCCGCTATGGTCATCCCACTCATAGAGAATGGTGTACAAATCCGTGTCGATCGCCCATTCCTGTTCTTTATAAGGGATAATAAGTTAGGCTTAGTATTGTTCGAAGGAAAAGTCGAGGAACCGATTCCTTATGTTGAACCTAAACCTGTGACACCGAACGTAACAGAAGCTCCTGTTGTTCCAAAAAATAGTATGTATTTTTTGTATCTCTGTTTTTTTCAAGGGAATGAGAGGGATGCAATATTGTTTTTATACTTGACAGTGTAAGCTCACTGTGATCTATTTTGTTATGTCTGAGGCTCGAGTAGGTTGTTTAAATTGTGATTGAGTGGTAAAGAAAAGCTTGTGAAAATGTGTTCCAAAAATGCTTGGCATTTAGTAGTTGTTTATGGTTTCGATAGAAAACAATCAATATCAATTTAATAATAATATTATAAAGTGATTCGTATTTTTGTATGTATTGAAATAACTCAAAAACTACTGGGCCGATTTCAAAAATTATTTCATTATTAGAAAGCTATACGTTATCAACGAGTAGACTATATTTTTTAATTTAACGCCGGCGATGTTGCGAGCAACAGCTAGTGTTAAATAAAGCAAAAGACCTTAAATTCACTATGTTTAGACAATTATTACAGCAATTCTATGAAGATAATAATCAATTTCTATTTTTTTCCAGTAACATCTTCAGAGAGAAAATATGCGCCGAAAAACTTTATATCACGACTGTTCGGTTGACTTGAAGTTTGATCATCTTCAAGAATACTCAGCTGTAGTTATTATAAATAATGAATAAATCGTTGTAATATGTTTATGATTTAATTTTATTTTTTTATGAGTTCTGTTTTTATGCCAAATCCCAAAGATTACCTTAAAATCTTCAAAATGCAGAATAATTTTTATACACTATTTTCTCTAAAAACCTTCTACTATATAGACCAAGATTTTAGTGTATAATTATTTAATAAAAATTGAAGTTAGTCTAATGTTTAGTTCCAAAAATAGATAAAACGAATTTTCAACCGCGTGGTAATGTAATATCGATACGCAATTCAGAAACATTATTTGCTAATCAGAGACTACGTCATGCATATAAAATTCTATTTCAAAGAAAAAAGCGCGACACAGATTTTTTCTTAAAATTCGATTCACGTGCCTTTTGCCGATTGTCGGTACTTTAAAGTACATCAAAGGCATTTTTGGTGCATGTTTTTAAAAGTATGATTAAACTGAGATTTGTTATTTGCATTGTGACGGTTGTGGTAATATATGGACGCTTATGTACTTACAAATAAACGCGGTAAAATTTAAACTTAAGAATAAACTGAGTATAAGCAAATGTTAGTACAAATTTTGGTTATGTTCAGTTTATTCCTAAGTTTAACTTTATATCGCGTTTATTTGTAAGGCTGTTAGTGTAAAACGAACATCTATTCTATAACATGTATACTACGTTGTTCGCGATTTCGTTTGCGTGAATTAAAAATATTAAATAAGTATATCCTATGTTATTTACTGACAACGTAGCTTTTTAATGGTGAAAGAATTTTTTAAATCGGCCCAGTAGTTTTAGAGTTATTTCAATACATACAAAAATACAAATCTGTCCTTTTTATAATTCAGTATAGATTAATAGTTATGGACTTTCGAGGACGAGAATAACGAGAACTTTATAAGTGGGCTATCAGCCGGTGAAATCAGAAAGATGCGGCTGAAAGCCAGTTTGAGATGGCGCCATTGCAAATAGGGTGACCAATCAAAGTGACTTGGTAGGAATTTCAAGATATATTGTTTAATTCAACATTGTTTTGCATAATAACCAAAATATTGTAAGTGAAAACTTATATATTCCATTCTTACAGTACATTGTGGAATAATAAAAATGTAAAAGAAGGATTGGTTTTTGCCAATGATGCTTTTGTTAAATCTAAACCTATGTATAAAAATCTAAATATGAAATTAATAAACCTTTTACTAGTACTTCAAAAATAAAATCTAAATAAAAACTTGAATGTAATTATGAATAGTGTCGATAAAATTAATTATTTACTACTTTTAATATTTTTGTAATGTACAAAACATTATGGACACCCTACTTTACGATGTCTCGATGCTATTGTCATGGAAACGGTTCGACCAATAAACAAGTTGCGAACAAAGATAAACAGGACATTTTACTTTCTTTAAGAAAGAAATTAATAACGTTGTCCAGCGGAACAGGCCGTAAGTATGTTAACGCTTTTATAGGATCTCGATTTCAGTACCAGTTTTGATATCTATAAGTAGAAAAAGATTTTATATTAACGAGAAACATGGTATAGTGTGACTAAGAATATGAAAACCCTTGTATAAAACGCCATATTACGGAAAAATATGAACCTTGATTGATTTTTATGTATGGTTTGGCTTTAGATCTATTTGTTTGTGTGTTAATTGATATCTGAAAGAATACAAATAATATAATAAACTAATATAATAAAGCGTAAACACACACTTCTTTGTTTCCTAAGATGTAAGCAATTACAGCATTTTTTTTAATAAAAAGCCCTATACTTGCGTCACGCTATAGACTATATATTTTAACGCCATTAAATTTAGGGGGTAAATATTTTGGATAAAAACCCTAATGTAGAAAAGAGACCATATGTTGCTGCCAACATCAAGGAAGCAAGGTTGTCATCATGTCATGTCATTTTGACATTTGTAATTGATAATTTGACACATGTAAACAACAAAATAAAAATTTCATAATTCCATGCGGATGAAGTCGCACGGGAACAGCTAGTATTAGAGATTTACTAAAACATTGCACAAAATTGAGGAGGTTAATTTATTTATACTGTTAAATATAATATCTTTTTTTCCAATATGACTGACAAGTGATAATTGTTATAAGAAACTTTATTTTTAATATTCGTATTACAGTTTATGTTCACGGTTTAAATGATAAAATAAATGAAATAAAAGCCTTATTAAAATAAATAACTTCTTTAGTTTAGTATAGGTAATAATAACAACTCAATATAATAAACGTTTCTTAATAAAAACATTTATTTTATGTGGGAACTGCAGCAAGGGAATTAGCAACATACTACGTTATCGTTACCGCATATAAACATAGACATTATTATGCTTTAACTTCGTATTTAAAAGAAAAAAATATAAATAATTTAAAAAACACAAAAACATTAAAACAAGATAATGTAACTTTGCAACCTCTTTTAAAAGGACACTGACAGCGGTCATCTATTCTAAAACTATCTTCTCCCATGTCTTTCAATTACTTCGTAAGATATTTATTACTCACAGATAAATTACCTTTCTGATGGTAAAAGAATTTTTTTAAATCGGCCCAGTAGTTTTTGAGTTATTTCAATACATATAAAAATACAAATCTTTCCTAATAAGAGCAGGAGATTTCATTTATAAACAGTTCAGCGTTCAAATTCAGCTCTATTCTCTCTTTTACAAGCTTTTTTTTACGTTTCTATACCTTTCTTAGAAAAAGGATCATGGAATTAACTACTTGAGTTTGTAATCATTGGCTGTTGACCCATTCCTGCGAACTCTGTTATGATTTTTGCGAGCGTTATCTCAATATTGTAAACGATTTATGTTTTTATATCGGCCGTTATTTTTTTGTTTGGACAATACAAGTAGTAGTCTGGAACGAGACGAATGGGACGATGAGACCTATTTAAGGACAGGACAGGATTACTTATCGGGCTACCTAACAAGCTTGAACCCGTCTTGACTTATATTGCCTACAGCGGCGAAGGAGTTAATAATTGAAAGCATCGAAGATTGGAAATTGGATTCTGGTTGGGATACTGGTGGTTTATAATACCATCGATATTTTACTTTTTTTTGGTTAATATTAGTACAAGAAGATATGTTATGAACAACAAGATAAATGTATTTACATGGTGTTTGTATTAAAGTAAAGATCAACAGGGACAGTATGAGTTACTAATTTGAATAATTATGTAATATGAATAATAAATGAATATTCATGTTTAAAATTAATTAGATATGACAGATGCTTGTTACAATCATGTATTTTCTTTGTTAAACTGCCACTTCTTTAATTGAACAAATAAAGATAAGAACTTAACTTAAAGTTTAAAACATATACTATGATCTGACATGGAATATATCTTGAAAGGAGATCGTTGATAGACTTTTGAGGCGTTACTTTAGGATTTTGATCTATTATTTCTATAATTATTTTGTTTCTTCTGTACTCAGTTTTTTATTATTTTTAGTATTATTTTTATGCCAGTATGTTTTCAGGGTGGTCTATAGATAATGCTTTTTCGCATTCCCTTCGATTTTGCGCGTGGAATCCATAGATTAAGAAGAGTTATGAATTTTTAGACACGACATTATTGATTTAGATTCAATTTTTTTGAAGAAAATAAATTAAGAATACACTTAATCTATGTAGATACAATTGTTTTTCATAATATTGTAAACATTAAAATAGATGCGTATAAGCATCACATCTTTATTGACCGACTTACCTAAAGAAGGAGGTACTAAATTCGTCTGAGTGTTTTTTTTTTTAAATTTTATTCGGTATTTAGCTTGCAATGCAGCAGTAGTTTCTATAACGTGTTTATTATTTTATAGATTCATACGAAAGTTATTCAATTTTTATTTATTAAATAAAACATTGTTCTTTCTATACCCACCATAGCCTGTTCAAACTTAACTGTTAAATATCTAGATATAAAACGCGCCATCTCTGCTTCCGCGCACGTCACTCTCGATCGAGCACGGTGTAGCGCTGGCTGCATGCTTACCGACTCTTTTTTTTTAAAAAAAAAAAACATAGTGTAACTTTGTAATTCGGTGTTTGTTTTGCTAGCTGCCAGTTGCACGTAAGTATCTGTGGCGGTCATTGACTTTTTGGTATGTAGGCCGCATTAAAGCGGTTTATGTGGCCTATTTACCGACTTTTGGTCGATTTTTTTATTCTTTTTTTTAATTTCTATTATTTGAATAAGTTTGTTATTTTTTTGTAACTAATTTCTAAGATATTTATATACAGTTAAATGAAAAATCTTAACACGTTCCGATTTTTGTGGTTACTTGTTTAAAATATTAGTTAACCCAAAGCCGGTTTCAAAGGTAAACAATATCGGATTTTCGCCATACGCTGACGACCTTACGTCTGTTTGTGTTAATCTTGACATCTTTAACCGTGATGTCATAAATTTAAATTATGTCTGACAATAAACGCGACACACAAATTCTTAAGTTATTTATGACTTAAACTTAAAATCAAAATAGTTACCTATTTATATTTGAAATGCAAACCGACATTGGAAATTGAAAAAAAATTGTAATAAAAAAAAACTTTCCATTACTATCAAAATAATAAAACATTTTCTTTTTCTCAGCTTTTCATCTGTTATTATACTTCTAAAATATTACTTTCCTTTTATAAAAATAACTATCTTGTAATATTTTTAAATTACATTATTGTATAAATATGCATGTGTTATTTGTTTTAGATTATCAATCAAGAGCTGGTGGTTAGAAATATGAGACAATTACTATTAGGTAAGATGTTAAAATATTTATAACTCTTCTTCCCGTGAAATTCGACATATAATTTAGATGACTTTTTCTGTAAAAGTCATTAACCTTTATAAATGGACAGGCAACAATAGTCATTTCCAAGCAAATCCTATCCATTTATACAGATCAGTGTCCGAAACTTTCAGTTGGAAAGATTTTATACTGATAACGTGCAGTTATCCGCTCCCAGGTAATCTAGGCAACATAATGTTTGATTTCTAACACAAAGATACTATTGCGTAACTATTTAAAAAAATATTAATGTAATGAAAATAAATAATAATCAAGTTGGAATGTAATCTCATATCATTGCTTGACACAAAGTTGTAAAGGAAATCAATACCTAAGTTAATGTTACATTAGTATTCGACATTGACATTGTATTTGTGCCATTTATAAAGATGACGTATTTTTATCTCATATGTACATAACTTGTAACTACGAATTAAGAATAAACAACTATACAAGTAATTTTAAGAATCTTAGTTTTTTTTTAATAGATATAAAATCAATCGCACTTCTATCCAAATCTATTTGTTATTTAAAGTTTATACGTCAACATCCGTTTAAGAACAATAATGCCTCTGCTTGTGTACGTGAGAATAATAAAATGAACAAATTGAATGAATGAATGGAAGGAAGTTGTTGGTTCATTCTATATTCATTCATTGCATCACAAGAATGATTACTGCGCTTTTTACTGCCGAAACTCTAGTCCAAGAACAATGGTGTTGTCCCCTTTCTTTATAGGTAAATAAGGTGGATGGCAATATGTTTTTTGTAAGTGTTTTAGCAGTAGAAACCCACCGTTGTTACAAGTAGGAAACATTAGGTAAACATTCACACGATACGATATAAACAAACAATTCGACAGGAAATAAGTTTTTGACAATGCATCGATATCGACCACAGGAAAAATAGAGAGTTTTACCTACCAATAAAACTTACCTATTATTTTTCCTTGAGATATCCGGAATCCATCTTGAGTGTAGCCTTCCGTTTTCCTTGTGTTTCCTAGTCAAGCGAGCCCCTCTCTTATGATAGTGGCGCCACCTAGCGCCCGATGTGACAACTTCCCCCTGAGGCGCTCAGTCGCCAGCTCAGGGCTCAAGTTGCTTTCTTTCGTCATTATGCGGCGTAAGTACCAGGTAGGAGTTATCTGGATTCCGGATATCTCAAGGAAAAATAATAGGTAAGTTTTATTGGTAGGTAAAACTCTCTATTATTTGTTCCGTCATCGATATCCGGAATCCATCTTGAGTGAAATGTTTGATTTCTCCTGGTACAAAACTTATATTGATGCTATAATGTGTAATATTAGATTAGGTATGTGAAAATTAGTTAATACAGATTTATAGAAGAAACCACAATAGGTAAAAATTATATTATTTGTAGTAATTAAATTAATATTAATAATCAAATCCATTATACTGATTTGAAATATTTTGACAGGGAAACCTTTAAGTTGCATGTCTTCCTTTCCATGTCTTTAATCTGCCTGTGATAATATGTTCTAAATGTATGTTCTTGCTTCCAATTGCCAGTGGAGAGTATCTGGTCCATAGTGTAATTCTCTATCCAATTTAATGACGAGACTGCCGAACGTATGGAACCTGGAGGTGCCTCGACGCCTGCCTCTCGTAGCACATTCTTAACCCATCCTCCAATCATAGTTCTCGTGGCTGGGTTAGACACTCCTCTTGTTGAAATGAATAATTCCTTCCAGTCTCCTTCACTACGTCGCTGCTCTGATACTTTTATTAATATACGAATCCAATATAAAATATTTAAATTTAATTCTGGATGTGGCTCTAAACGCCAGCCCGACTGCCTATGTTCAGCCGTATCTGTTTTTGAACCAAAGTCCGGCCACAAAATCAAAGAGTCTCCTTCATCCATTAGGTGCTCCGGCCCGATTCTAAGGAGGGTGAGGTCGTGTACTCGCCGACCCGATGCAAGCAAAAGCAAAATTGCGACTCTCCTCGAAACTTCATATAAGTTCTGTTCATCTGAATTTTTAGAAATAAGATAATCTAAAACAGTTTTAGGATTCCAAATAGGCGGTTTAGAATTTTTAAGTTTTGCAACTGAAATAGCTTTTAGTGTTTGCCTGACTAAAAAATTGGATGACACATCTTGATTGTTAGATTTTGCAAGCGTAGAAATAGCAGATTTATGAACCAATATTGTCCGGTATGCTAGGCCCTCAGTATTATGGAGATAAGCCAAATACCTGGCGACTACCGACGGCTCTGCACATCTGAAGTCAACAGATTGCTGTGAACACCAACTCTTCCACTTGCTCCATGCTGCCATGTAGGTTTTCATCGTAGATTTCCTCCAGCTACTTAGTAATAAGGTTTTTTCTTCAGTTGTCCAATCTGCTACAAGATCCGCCCACCTTGTATCAGCCATGCCTCCAAGGATATGTTGCGAATATCCGGGGGATGGCGTCCTGTTCTCGTATCGATCAATACCCGTGGTAGGTCCTGTATTCGGTACGGCGTTAGACCTGTTCTTTGTTGTATGTCTGCTCTCCAGAAGGCTTTTTCCCAGCACGGAGCTATAAGGATGTATTGACCGCTGGCTGTATTGAGATGTGCTAGCACCTGAGGTATAAGATTTGGTGGTGGAAATAACCATCCGAGGTTGTAATTCCAACGTCTGAGAAAGGCATTGTGAAATAGAGCTTGTCTGTCCTCTAGGTCTAACGAAATATAACCCGGCACTACATGAGCGGTCCTCGAGGCAAATAGGTCTACCTCCGGAGTACCCCACTTCTCGAAAATTTTTCTCGTCGCTGCTGGAAGAAGGTGCCATTCTGGGTTCCTCTTGCTGCGAGATAGTGCATCCACCTCCATGTTGTAACGACCTGGAAGGAACTTTGCCGTTAAAATCACATCTTGACTGTCCAAGAGTTGTAGGAGCTGACGTGTCAGGTGCAGGAGCTTCTTCGACTTCGTTCCTCCCTCTTTGTTGATGTAGGCCATGACTGTGCAATTGTCTGTCTGCAATAGGACGTGCGAGTTCTTCAATAGGTGTTGGTTTTGTGAGATTGCAGCATGAACGGCGTAAAGTTCCTTGCAGTTGACATGCCAAGACTTCTGGGCTTCTGTCCAGAGTCCAGACATTTTTATCTGTCCTAGTTGGGCTCCCCATCCTATCTCGGATGCATCGGTCGTCAGCAGAAATGCAATTGGTTCCGCATGCAGTGGTGACGAGCTGGACACTGCTTTCATCCACCATCTCATCTCGACAAGAGCCGGTTCCGGTATTGTGAACTGTCGGCGTGGTTGAGATGTTGGGAGATGCCGACTGTGGTATTGTATTGTGCGACAATGTAGCCTCCCTCTGCGGACGACGAACGAGGCGAAACTGAGTCTTCCCATTAGGGACTGGGCCTGTCTGAGAGACCAGTTGCCAAGCGAAATCTGTTTTTGTAATGCACTGCGTAGCGTTTGGCATTTTGGTTCGGACAGGGATTTGGAATTGGCCAGTGTATCCCAAGTGACGCCTAGAAATTCTAGACGTCGGGTCGGAACCAAAACAGATTTGCTGAAGTTGACTTTCCATCCTAGGTGTTGCAGCAGCTGTATTACAGATGCCAATTGTTCCTGGAGAGTCTCGAAGGATTGATTGGCTAGCAAGAAATCGTCGAGATATACCACACAGCGAATGTTTTGTTTCCTTAGATGTTCTGCGATCCAGTTGGTAACAGTTGCAAAAAGTCCCGGAGCTGACGACAGTCCGAATGGAAGACAGGTCATTTGGTACAGCGTCCCGTTGTAACTGGCTCTGAGGAATCTGCGATGCTGAGGGTGTATTGGTAAATGATAGTAAGCCTGACTTATATCCAGTTTCACCATCCAGTCCTTTTCCTGTAAAAATGTGGGTACACGAAAATGGCTGAACAGACGGAACCTCCGAATTTTCACGAAGCTGTTTAATTGCCTCAGGTTGAAAATTGGGCGATAAGTCCCATCTTGCTTGGGTATTAGGAAAAACTTTGATAAATAACTTGGAGAAATCTCCGCCTCTTCGAGAATTTGGTCTCGAACCATAGCGTTTATCTGTTCCGACATTAGAATTGATTTGTTCGTGGCATATTTCGCAAGGACTATGTTGCTCGGGTACAATAGTGGCGGCCTTAGTATAAAGGGGATACGAATCCCGTCTAACATTTTGTATATTTCGTTGGGTGCCCCCAAATTGCGCCAAATATGTTGATATTGTACCAGACAGCCGCCACGAAAGGGCCGCGAGTCATGCTCGGCGTTGTCGATTCCTAGGTGGAGAGCGGGAGCGAGGTGGCTTAACTTGAGGTTGTCGTTGCTTAATACCGGAACCTTTTCCTTTGCGGATTTTATTCTGCTTAACCTTTTGGTTACCATAACTGCGAAAGGTCTTAGTTCTAGACTGGTTAGAAGTTGAAGCAGAATTTTTATATTCGTTCATATTAACCAAACGATCTGTAGGAGCATTCGTTTGTGCTGTTGCTGATGTTGTGGCAACTGGTGCCGTCAATAGATTTTCTGCCCCCCCAATTTTGCGTAAATAATCATCAAGAATTTGAGAATCAAATAAATATTCCGAACTTGGGGGTATTTTTCTAAGACTCGCGGCAATGTATTGGTCGGGTATGTGTTTAAGAATAGATTCACGACGAGATTTAATAAAATCGGCTCTTCTACCACAAGTTATTTGTAATAAATCGTCACTAATTTTTTGATATTCTGTATCTTTGTTAAACAATCGTTCAATTTTTTCGAAGAGAGATTGGGGTGTTAATTGAGTCTCTTTTTCAGCTGACCAATTAATTAAGGTTTGTAAGGACGATTGTAATTGCTCTTTCTGATTAAGGAATGCATTCGTCATTGCTGCGAAAGTGCGTTCTAAAAGATAATCCTCTTTATGAAATTGTTCCAAACGCCCCAAATCCTCATTACTTTTTAATTCTATGAATCCGGGGGTACATAAATATTTTTTCTGAGCCTCCGAGAAGCGTATGTCATTCCATTCGTTTGTTTGGAAATGTTGTAATGCTTCTAGCCTTTTTAAGAAATTTTCTTTCGCTTTCGGATAAAGCGGTTCTTTTATTACTGTTGCATAATCGGATATACTAAATTGTGATATTTCAGTATTAGAATTAGGAGGTGGATTTAAAATGATTTGGTCTGTTACATTATCCGCCATTACTGTTGTCTTCGATGACATATCTATATTATTTGAGGTCTGTGCAATATTGCCTTGTGAATGCGTAATCAAATTTGTTAAAAAGGCTACTTGTTGTGACAAAAATTCATATTGTAGATCTCCTACCTTACGTTGCCTCTTTCTTGAAGTCCTAGCAATTCCTTCCTCAGCCGATCCTCGCTCCTCACTCTCCGAACTTGAATCCAAAGACGATGTTGAACTGATACATCTTTTCCTATTTCCTTCATCCACTAAATTATTTTCCATCGCAAATTATAATGCTAAAACACTTTTTTTAAAAATAACTTTTAACAAAAAAGAGAGGGTAATTTTATATCTATTTTAGTATAACTTTAACGTTCTAAAAGTTACTACGATATACGATATAGTCGCTAAGACGTCTGAACACTAGGAAAAACGACGCTATAATGACGAAAGAAAGCAACTTGAGCCCTGAGCTGGCGACTGAGCGCCTCAGGGGGAAGTTGTCACATCGGGCGCTAGGTGGCGCCACTATCATAAGAGAGGGGCTCGCTTGACTAGGAAACACAAGGAAAACGGAAGGCTACACTCAAGATGGATTCCGGATATCGATGACGGAACAAATAATAAACCTTTTTATTTTAATCGTTTAGAAAAGTAATATTTTGCTTTTTTTAGTAGTTCGTGGTGAAATATGAAGTACGATTTACAATAATGTTTTAAACAATTAAAAAATAAACCGTTATATATTCTTAATTCATAAAAATGTATGTCGTTCCTATTTTGATTTGTAGGTCTAAACCTACATATCTCGTCACCTTATTTTACCACCAAGCTTATTTGCGAATGTAAATTCCTTCATAACCTTACTCGTAAACTACTCCAAGTTAAGTAAAAATCAACAATAGCATTTTGTGACATAAGAATTCAAGTATTGGTACTACTTGTTCTTTGTTCATTTTGAATCATAAATTTTAATATTTATGTAAGACTCGACGACCGCGTTCGTGCCTTTGTCCATCGGAATCGCACATGAATTGGTAATGAAGTGAAATTTGCATTTACGAGAACATTTAAAACAATGTAGGACATTCTTAAGAATTGGACATAACCCATATTCGTTGTCTTATACAAAACATAGTGCTCGAATATGGAATGATCATTTCGTTCATTACAAAATCAATTGACTTTTAAAAAATGCCTGCTTTAATATACCACAATGTCTTGATTTTAAACGGAACCTGTAGTTTACCTAAAACTATGAGAAAATTTTCATTACAATATACAAATTTGTAAAGTCAATAAATTATTTATAAAAATAACAATGAAGCTATGAATTTATTTTCACAAGATATGTCACGATGATTATCATTAAAAAGTTGACAGCGATAATTTAGATGCCAGTCGCATGCGCAGTACAGCGAGGCGAACGAGAAACGCTTTCCCAGAAAGATTGTTGTGGGTTGTGGGAGTGTACTGATGGCAATATGCACTTTACTCTAATAAAATTGCTTAGATATAAATCCATTATGTGATTTTAGAACTTAATGAAGTTCTTTAAATACTTTAACTATATTTCTTACCGTGACGCCCTCTATTGTTAGTCATGTAAAAGTAAGAAAAGTTTGACAATATTTCATCACTTTAAAGAGAGTTTAATGTGATAAATATGTTATTAATAGGAGCTCTAAGGTTTACAAGATATTAGTGATTTACTTAGCGTGTACCTACTTATAGCGGTTTGTCTGTTTTTCTGTCGCTGCGCTTGCGCGATCACAATAGCCGTAGGTCAGTGCGGTGCGTTCACCGCTCTCTAGTGCTTTACTGACTCGTGCAACAAAACGTTGGAATAACATGAGATACGCCTAGCATTATTATGACTAACAATTATATTTTGAGTAGATTTTTATTATGGATGGAAACAAGACGACGGAGATAAATCACAACTGAGTAACATTTTGAATATTTACTGGAAGAATACTTTTTTGCTGGTATGTTACATTGGATGTCCTTTCAATTGCCGATTCTTATTTGTAAGATTTGTATTCTTTTTTGAAGTAGCAATACTTGATTTAAGTATTTTGAACCGTTTTAAAGGCATGTCCATGTTATCTATCTTCATTCCATTGGTGGGTGCATAGCACAGTGGCATAGACTATACCGTTGCACTCACCGATAAGGTGACTATGAAAGTTATAGGATAAAATCTACACAGCGTAATATAAAATAGTTATACGAGTGCAGTGTTGGCTTCAATGCTCGTCATATCATGTAACATCTGTCTATGAACTACAACTCCGCTAATAATAGTTTGCAAATCCTTCTTTTCCCAATTTGTAGGAGAAGCTAGCGTTAATCGCAGTAATGTTTATAAAATTTTATGGTGTACGGATATTTTAAAATTAATGCTACTGTTAAGTAATCATTTGCCTCGTGCCTTGTACTTAGGGACTGAAATTGAATTTATAAATATTCGTCTTGTGGTAACCCTACTTAATACCACGGATGTGCATGTTTTGTTCGACCGTGACCGCTGCATGCTATCTCTGTAGTTTACTGTCTAATTATTCTGTGCTCAAGCAATTAATAACATTCCTTGTATGATCTGTGTAGAAGGTCCACAACATACTAGGGATATTTGAATTACATGTTACTAACTGTTGCTCGCAACTTCATCCGCGTGGAATTCAAAAATTGCAAAAAACATAGATTACGTGGCTCAGTGATAACGTAGCATATTAATGGTGCAAGAATTTTTAAAATCGGCAAAGTTTTTGAGTTATTCCAATACATACAAAAATATTGATGTTTTATATTATTTTAAAATAACATTAAGTAAATAGACCGATAAAGTAATGTAGTTCTGTCTATTGGTTTGACCTTTGACTTTAAACTTAGACATAGAAAAGTATTAGAAAACTACCAAACAAGCAAATAAACAACACCAAGTAATTGAGTGCTATTAAAACACTATTAAAAGAAATAGTAGTGATTTTCCTTCACATGTATAGAAACTGCATGTGCAATAATCTACGTTGTCTATCGCTAGAATGCATGGATACCGCTACTCTAATGCGACCTACATTTCCCTCGGCTTTATTCTAGATGTTTATAAACCGGTTTTCATCTACAAGCAACGGTTCTACAAGATTCCCATCTTATCCATTAACAAGGATATTATTTATTTGTAAGAATGCATTTACGATTATATTGAACATGTTTTCTTTGAGAGAAAGTATACATTCACTTTGAAAGTTAGCTGTATACATTTATTGCAATTTTATATTCAATTGCGGGTATTTAAATATAATTGCTGTAAAATCGAAATCAATTATTGACAATAATTTATTTTAAGAAGCCCCATTACATTGCTTTTGTTAGGTAAGAAAAACATCTTTCTATTTAAAAGTTTTCAGCAATTCAAAATAAATAACTACATTTTTTTGCAAATGTGATACTTGGATATTGTAGTAAAACGTCATATTTATGAATATACTTTGATTTTCCAGTTTCTTGTTTGGCCGTGGGGCTTAGCAACGCACTATGGTTAAGGCAAGGCCGCTCCGATCAGCCCAAAGACACCAGATTCATCGGCGAGGCGACAAACGAACTTTCTACAACCATTTTCCAGGTAATTATGATAGAAAGTTAATATTATTTCCTATAGATTACGTGACAGTGCTGGGTTGTATCAGGAAGTAAATTAACTTGATATTGAGGTCACAATGTTAGTAGATTAGTTAATCCATGTCACTTACTCGGCAGCGAATGCATCATGTAATCAGACTTGAATATTTTAAATCATATATAAGATATGGTATCCGTATTTCTAATGCACACCTTAATTTTAAATGAGCATTGGATATAACACCGGATGCAATCAATCATCAGCTTTCTCCCAAAAATATATTCGATATTCGAAGTAATAGTCCACAACATTACCACAACACATCGCCTGGTACACATACATGATACCTGTCAATCCCCAACCCAAGCAAAACTGAGGAGTGGAATAGCTGGGTTTATTTCCAAACCGCTAGAACCTAAGGTCTTTCGATAAGCGACCGTATCAACTTCTCAAAGGCTACCAACGATTTTGTAGTTCCTCCGGTATTGCCGATGTCCATGGTCGTCGACGATCTCCTCGGCGTACCCCACGATCGTTTGCCTCTTCTCTTATTAAAAAAACATAAGGAAATTATTCATTAACGTCTTTTTAAATTTTATAATACTATAGTTAATTTATTCTTTTGTTATAGGGTTACATTGACGACAGTAACAACCTTGCTTTCTCACCACTTGGATATGCCGCTATTCTAGCGATCCTAGCAGAAGGTGCTAAAGGCGAGACGAAAAACCAATTGGTTTCAGCATTACATTTGCCCGAAAATCCAAACCTAACAAGAACCACATTCCGCTATATAATGGAAAGGCTAAAAAATACAAACGAATACAAGTATAATCAACCCGAATTAAAGAATTTCTTTTACATTTATAAAAACTATACTATCAATGAGGATTACAAGAAAATCTTAGAAGATTATTACTTAACTGAGGTACGATCAGTCGAAAGATATCACTCAGAATTGAACAAATCGGATGACGATACGGAAGTAGCCGAGACTAAAGAAGACAATGAAACAAAAGACGAAATTTCGGAGCCTTTATCCCTTAAAGACCCAGAAGAGAAGTATATCACGTTTGCAATGGAAGATAAGCCTGAGAAAGTTGATGTTTCACATGTAGGATACAAACCAGCGAAGAACATCAAAGAGAAGATTAAGCTCGTTAAAGCATACTCCAAGAAAGAAAAGGAAGAACTTGAAGATGAAGAGGAGACTATGGTTGCGGTGGAAGCAAGGAATAGTGCAAGAAGTCTGAAAATACTGCATGATAAAAATGATATCTCCTCAATAGTTTCTGTGAACAGCGTTGGTAAAAAATCTGGCAAACGTAAGTTTTACATTAAAAAATATAAATGTCTCAATAGTGATAAATCAAGATTTCTACAAATCATTTTTTTTCTTTCAGCATCAAAATCTAACTCGTTAATGATAATTTTCAATGGAATGTATTTCCGTGGTTCATGGAAACAGCCTTTTGAGGTCGTGGAGCCCGGTGTGTTTTACAAATCCAATACAGTAAAAAAACAAGTGCCGATGATGAAGACGACTGGGACGTTTAAGACTAGCTCTTTGCCCGATTTGGACAGTGAAGCACTGATGTTACCTTATGACGTAAGTAAAGAAATCATTAGCAAATACTTTTGTCTGATCATGCACTGTAATTCCTTATACCCAATATAACAAAAAATAAATTCTACAGGTGAGTGACTGTCCCTCCGGTTCACGAGCATAAATATTATGTAACAGCTGTTCCCCTGTGACTTCATCCGCATGAAGTTATGAAAATTTTATTTCATTGTTTACATCTGCCAAATTATCAATTACAAATGTCAAAGTGACGACATGATGACAACCTTGCTTCCTTGATGTTGGCAGCAACTTAGCGTGACGCAAGTGTAGGGCTTTTTACTAAAAAAAAAATATGCTGTAATTGCTGACATCTTAGGCATCAAAGAAGTGTGTGTTAACGCTTTATTACAATAGTATATTGTAGATTTAATGTTTTTTAATATTAAGTAAGTTACGTTAGAGATTAAAATCTTAAAAATTATGTTTTACTAGGTTTCGCCCGCGACTCCGTCCGCGTGGCATTAATAAAAAAAACAAAAGTGAGTTCTTCCGTCCTATCCTCTAACTCTATGCCAAATTTCATCGAGATCCGTTCAACAGTTTAGGCTACAAACTCTAACAAACATCTATCCATCTAAACTTTCGCATTTATGATATTAATATGATTTCAGGGCGGTCGATATGCTCTGCTTGTTGTTGTGCCCCGCTCACGGGATGGTCTGACCCGCCTCATTGCTGATTTACCTTCCGTACCCATTGCTGATATTCAAGAAACGATGATCGATGAAGAATTACAAGTTTCATTGCCTTCTTTCTACGTGGAAACAACTACTAAGCCAGTCGCTGCTCTTGCTAAGGTTGGTTATACTTTTTATGGTACATCAAATTGTTATTAGTAACGATCAGTGGAGTGTAAAAGATTTTTATTTTAATTTTAAAACAAATTTTGTGTGTTGATTAACGTATCATAATATTACATTAAAAGCTTCAGTGAAGCGATTTTAAACATAGCTTAAATAAAAACAACGATAAGAAAGTTTGATTTGCATCAATAACTTTAACTGATAACGAAATATCTTTAAATTGTAAAAGTAAAAGTAAGTCAAAACAAAATTATACTGTCACAACAGTACTCGTAGTTAGTATGAATGACATACTGATAACTGATAAGCTATGGTTGTAATCTAAGTGCACCTACTACTGCACCTAAGATTAATAATAGCCACATTGCTGTAAAAGGTCATACTAGAATTGACATAGATACATTGAAAATTACCTCATGATTTAGTCTTGTAATATTCATTGTTGTCATAAAAATCTTCTCTGTCTATCTCTGGGATATCGAGAAGTAATAAATTATTATCATTGGGAAGATGTAGTAACATTAATTCTCCACCTTTCCTATTTTCCAGTTTGGTGTGAGCAACATCTTCAGTCGCGAGGCCGAGCTATCAGGTGTGTCGGAGGACGAGGGTCTCTTCGTACAAGAGCTGGTGCAGCACGTCGCCGTCCGCGTGGATAACGCTAATTCAGCTGCCAATGAACTTTCTGGTGAGGATCCAAATTAAAACACGATTTGAGGCCATGGTTAAGAACGGTCAATTTATAGGATATCTTAAATGTTTTAGATATTCTCAAGGATTTTTCATTCCATCAGTAAACTAAGTCACATATGATACACCGCGACAGAGGATTTATAGCTTTGACTAAACTATCGCACAACTGTAGTGCGATTGTCGATTGTTTCTTTGCCAAATGAACAGTATAGTTGCACAACTAAAAATCGAGTAATGTATAGACCTCCACATAAGCTCAAAGCAATTAAAGCGAGACTAAACATTTTTGTGATAGTTTAGTTTCAGCGCACGCTTTATGTACTTAAAGTACTACTTAATCTACGAGTTGTATATTTATAAAATATGTATTTGTTACAGCTGCAAACCCAGGAATAGAGTCATTGAAAAACGCTCCATTCTATGAAGAGAGGTCTCCTCGTCGCTTCTGCGTTGAACATCCTTTCATCTTCTACATCATGGACCGGCTCGACAATCTCGTAGTGGTCGCTGGCAAGGTCACCGATCCTCAACAGCCAACCACTTTTGAAGTTTGAATGTTATGAGAATTATTTTTTAATTAAATTTAATCTAAGTTCTTGTATAATTGTATAGACGAAGTTATGTTGGCTTACCTTTGATGAATTCTATGTCGCGTTCAAACCCACCCTGATCTTTCAATTTTATAGCTAGTTCTTGACATCGAAATTTGAAATTGATGTATCGACATTTGCTGTGAATTTAAGTGTTTTAACATGTTTTTATTTCAAATCTAAATCTAAACCAGAGGCATTTGATAACGAAAAAGTACACAGCGTAGTTAAGTTAGAATAAGTTTTTTATTTTTTAATTTATTGTAATTTTTGTGAATGTTCTGATTTGTGATATGTTATAGAATAAACTATTTATTTACAAACAAAATCAAATTTATTTATACCTTATATGAATGGTCTACCAGCTATGAAAATGGTAGAGGCGTTGCTGAACAAAATACAGGAAATGAATATTTTTTAATTTAATTTTTTGATATGATTATGAAAATTAGAAGTATTTTTATTTGGAAAAGATTTAAGGATCGAAAACCATCAATATCGATCATCAATATTGATAGTTTAAAAATATCCTATCTTATTTTCACCGCGATTGTTTGTCAATGAAGTTTTTTGTATTATATTGCCAGTTAACGTAACTGCTACATATTTAACCTAAATATAACACAAACACTAGATAGATTTATTTCATTGATAAAAAAAAACAATTAAAAACATTTTTCAATTCTGTATTTAGTATCTGTTAGTATAATCTATGCAAGATTATTTTGAAAATGAGGGTAGTTACTTTTTCAAACCTACAATGAATTTATGTTACTCGAAGTAAATGTTGCGCTGGTCGCGACTAATGTACTTAAATTATTGTGAATATTAGTGTTTATGCTTAAAACGTAATGGAGTCCGATAAAGAGAACTTGAATAAATGGATCGATAAAACAAGAATCCCTTTACCCGTTCAACCGTTGCCGGCTTTACCGAAGCATTTATTAAAAAGTGACCAACAAAGAGTTCCTTTAAGAAATCTCAACAGCGTCGATCTTGTAGCGGGATCAAGCCGAGCGTATGGAAAAGTTGCACCATTTAAACAAAACATTCAAACTCAAAACATAGGTGACAAGTTTATAACTTTGAGACATAATAATGATGACCTCGACTGGGACCTTAAACTAATAAACGACAAGACGAAAGACAAAGACGATAGTATTATAACGATTAGTGATGACAGTTTTAATGAAAAAGAGAATTTGGGTAATGAAGCGAAGAGAGTGGACACACCATACAAATCGCCTATATTAGAACCGAATAAATTTAAAAATGTAAAGAGAAGTCTGAAACGGCCACATAGTCGGGAGTTGCAAGGTCTGTCACCATTGGGACCGTCAGAAAAGAAAGGTGATGAGAGACACAAGCGTCGTTTGAAATTCGATGAAAATGTTCGAGATCAACAAAGTCCAGATTACAGTAAGTAATTTTCGTTGATTTGTGTTCGTACGCATCGCCAGATGGGTAAAATATGGGAAGTAGTATATCCACTACAGGACTGTACCCGAAAAATTAAAAATAGGAAACTAATTCAAAGACAAAATTAATTGTAATACCCTGAAATTACCTAGATCAACGGCTGGCGGCGCCCACTGTTTGTTAAAAAGTAAAAAATATATTATATCTATGACGTTTATTTAATGTAGAATTTACTTAAACTTTTACCTATGTTTAGTAACTTATTACACATATCTTAGGAGATGGAATTCTCAAATAACTGTAAGAAAAATTATTGAATGAGATACACATTTATTGTGAAATACTGTGTAATCAAAATTTTTTGCGAGGTATTTCTGACATGATATCATAGTCACAATATACTTATGACCTCTACCCCTTTAGATTTTATGTGTTTATGTGTTTATTTCCAGATGAGGAAATATCTAGGAAGTGTTTACATAGCGATTACGCGACTGACATGTTTGAATACCTGCTGAGCGTCGAGACACCAGGCCAACTATCCGTCCTGCCTACGATCAGTCGCGCCTGCGTTCTCAACTGGCTAATGAAAGTTAACGTGAGTCAAGATATTGAACCTATTGTTTAGTAACAGGCGCTTTTGACATCGATGTCATCGCCATGGTACCTTTGGGACTGGAGTCTTTCGAGCGAGGACGAGTTGTCAAAGAATTGACTTTTTTATAATAGGTGAAAGAGAGATAGAAAGAATTACCGAATGGATGGACTTTGTTATTAAATTTAAAATTAATTATTACCGTTTCATGGTTAAATCATCAATTTATCCTCGTCTGCCAAATATCTTAATTGATCTTTGAACATGATATTTTAGAAACATTCTACAACCAGTTTTATATAATTGCATATATAAAAGAAATACAACTGGCCGGTTATAGATACCGGTATTTTTTGTTTATTATTAATTACATACAAATTGCTTGTATCACTTAATTAGCCATGTTTGTGAGCCAAAGATCAGAATGCAACGCAAACTTGATATTTATATATGACTTGAACGGTTTACATCATATTTCCCTTTTTATTAGGTCACCAGGTTATGGTTTTTAAATTCTGATTTGAGTGAAATAATTCACAATTTTATTTTCCTTGTTTTTTAAAAACAAGCTGTTACTCGCAACTTCGCTCGCGTGAAATTAAAAAATATTACGAAATGCAACTTATGTTACTCACGGATAAATTACCTATGTGATGGTAAAAGAATTTTAAAAATCGGCTTGTAGTTTTTGCGTGAATCAAATACATACAAAAATTCAAAAATACAAATCTTCTCTGTTTATAATATTAGTATAGACTATAGTAATACGCGTAAGCATGCTGCATATATTTTTGACAAATCCAAGAAATCATGTCCACAATTTTTTTGACTAGACAAATTGTCGCAGAGTCGTTCAGTGGTCAGTAATGTAAACCCTTACTGTGGAATATGAGAAATATAGAATAGACTATATTGAAGTCGATGATCCCTATCATAATCGTGACTTAAGAATTTATAAACCTGTATATTATTGCGCGCCTAAACTGGTCATTTGGAATTGGGTTTTATTAGGTAAAAACCGATGACGTTTCCCTCTCAACAAGTTATAAATGCCACTCAGAAACTTAAAACACATACTTAAAAATCATGAAGTTAAAGGCCATTCAAGGAGTTTCTAATTGTCTATTTTATTTACCTATCTTGTTCGCCGAGGCGCCAGCCAATCTCTCCTCCCGTCGCCGGAAGAGATCGTCGCGATCTTTCCTCCTCCAGTATATGTATTAATATAACTTAAAAACTATTAGGGCGATTTAAAAATTCTTTCACCGTTCGAAAGGTTTTCATCTGTGAGTAACGTGGGCAATATTTATTATTATTTTTTTAATTTCATGAGGACGAATTTGTTCCTGGCATTTATTTTAGGGTCCACGAGGAAATCCGGCTGTAGTCCAGACCGCATCTTGGTACTTAGATTCTGTGCTCTGCGGTCGCGTGGTGCAAGTGGATCAGTTACAGCTGGTAGCCGCCGCATGCTTCTGGATAGCGCAGAAGATACATGGTCCTATTGCAATGGCCTCTAGACTCGTTAAGTACTCTAATAAAGCGTTCAGCTGTAATCAACTCAGGAAGACTGAACTAGGAATCTTGAATAAGCTGGTGAGAATATTTACCTTTTTTTGGTAGACGGAAGCAGCTAGCTACTCCTAGTAAATCTTGATATATAGTATATATGTTTGAGATTAAGGTTATTGTCATTTTAAACCACTTAACTATTTATTACAGAAATTCCCCAAACAACCGATAGTCCCGCAAGATTTCATCACGTATTTATCATGGGTTTCAAACAAATCTTGCTTCGGGGAGATTGAAATTGCTGCAACGTTTCTTTGCATGTCAGCTCTGATGATTGACAAGTCGTTCAGTGCTGAATTGCCGTCAATTATTGCGGGAGTTTGTGTGCGGAATGCACTTATAGCGTTGGGCGACCGGGAATCCATCCAGCGACTTCATAGTTGTCCAATGTAAGTATACTTATATTCTCAAACGGCGCTGGCGTTAGGCGACAGCCATGGGTGATTGACGGAAAGGGGCGCCACAAATCAAATAACAGTCGCTATATAACTGCATATAGAAAAGGAAATATTCATCGATTTAGTATATTATATAGAGTAATTAGAACTATTTTCCTGTTATCCTGTTTACTCCTTTTGTTACAAAGGTCAAAACGCTAAAGATCATGAACGGTTATATGTAATAGATGCGTTATTAAAAAAGGTAACATCTTTAGTCAGTATTTTTAAAGGTAATATTATAGATTTAATAACAAAATATTCATGGAGCAATTATTTATTAAACGGGTTGACGTCATGTATCATCAATTTTGCACGTTACTTTTTTTATTGCTTTTAATCAATATAATAGAGACTTGTCTAGATTATCTTTTAACATAGGACAGGATTTTATGACTGGGCAATGAGCAATTGGATTGGTTATTTCTTCTTAAATCATAAAATGTCCTCTTTTATTCCTTTGGTAAGAAATATAGTGTTTGTAAATATCATGTGTTATTTTATTTTAGATTTCAAGCAATACAGAAGAAAACAGAGAACGTGTGTGCGTTATGCTCGCGGTTACGTCGAGCTGTCGGTGTTGTTGCACAAAATAATTTCGAATACAAAGCGCCCATCGAGCTTTTCGGGGCAGGTCCACATTTCGTAGCGCAAAAGGTGATCAAATTCGTTAAAGATACATTCGCCGACTGTACGTAGACTTTATTGAGGAAAATGCTCGCAACAAAACGGAATAGTGACGTGATCTTGAGACTGGTTGGTTGACTTTAAGAATAAAAAACAAGATGGCGGAATGCCTCGACTGACCGACTGTATGAGATATTTTAATTGTAATACTCGAGTTTTTCTGGATAAATTATAAAAAGTTTAAATATTACTTGTTCTCTTCTGTAAATTGGTTATATTTTATTTTAATTTATTGGCTATTGTCATTTGTTTGATTGTAAAAAAAATATGGCAGATTCACTCTTTTTTAAAGTAGTAGTAATAATTGTAGGCCAGGAAATATTACAAATATTACAACTTACTAGTCGCTTTTTAATTTTTTTAAGTGATTCATGTAGAGTACTTAACTTTAACTTAACTTATTTTCTATTTTTAATCATTCATTTATTGACTTGATTCTATTCTATTTACCTAACCTACAAATAAATAGTTGACTTCTAGATTTAAAAATATAGTACCTAATATTGACAGACAAACATGAACTACAGAGAAAATAGTAAATAGATTTATTAATGTAAAATAGCAATAAGTACCTAATGTTAAAAGTTTCAAAAATATTCTCAATTTGACTGACTTTCACAACGAAAATATAGACACAAGAAAATACTTGAAAATTGTAATCTTCAAACACTTTGTATATATTATTAAATGTATAACATAAAACAGTTTATTTTTCTTACACAAAAGGTCAAATAAGGATATAATTATAATTATTGATATAAAAGAATAATTTTATGAGTCCCCGACCTGATATTTTTAAAACATCTCAACTTAAAGATGTTTAAAGCGCCAGGAAAACAAAAAAAAACCGGCTGCCATGGAAAAACCAAGTCTCGAAATGTCTGCTAAGTTGTTTAGACGACTCGTATCATCAGTAAAGACACAATAAACATAATAAACTTTATAACTTGAGGGATATAGTTCTAATTTGATTGAACAAGAATTCGTAATGAAGGATCAGATAATTCTGTTGTTTGTGACCATTCGGCTTACATCGGGCTTTAGTAGTGGCGAGCGAACGTGTATGTTGTGCCGATAAAATATCTCATATTAATGTTGTTAAAATATCTTATTATTTGTGATAAATAAATTGCTGTATATTGTTTCATGTCAGTGGATAATTTAAGTTTACAATGATTTTAAAACGTAAGTAGAATTTATTATTGTTGTGACTCAGTTGTGATGAACATTGTTATAGTGCATTATTCTTGATTATGTTAAATTTTGTTACGTCACTCAACTAACGAAACAATTTATTACTTTCAGTAATAATAGCATATTCTATTTTAATATGGACAGCAGATTCCCAGACATATCAATCAAGTAATGACTTCGAACGATTTATTCTTTCAAATATTCCGCAATTTAACATAGATCCGTTTGGAGTAAATGTTAATCCAAATTCTCGGCGGTATTCCCAGAATACGGATCAATCATATTTGAATAATGGACTGGGAGCTGAAAAAAGGTCATCAGATTATCAACCCAATATACAGATTCAACAACAAACTCAAAAAAATAAAAAACAATCACATCAGATAGTGTTTCAACCCAGTGTTCAACAACAGAAGCAAACACAATTGCAGACTAACAAAAAAAGTGTTGCGCTCCCGTTGCAATTGCAACAACCACAAAATGTACAACTACAATTGCAACAGAACGCACAGCCACAACTGGACTCAAGCCAACAATCAAATTTTTACCCACAAAACCAGCAACAACAAACGAATTACCAACAAACTGTAAGACCACAACAACAAAATATACAACAACAGCAACAGAATTTCCAACAAAATCTACAATCACAGACACAGTATAATCTCCAAAATCAACAAACGCAACAACAGAATTATCTCCAAAATCAGCAACCGCAACAACAGAATTATCTTCAAAATCAGCAAAACCAACAACAAAATTATCTCCAAAATCAGCAACCGCAACAACAGAATTATCTTCAAAATCAGCAAAACCAACAACAAAATTATCTCCAAAACCAGCAAAATCAACAGAATTATTTACAAAATCAGCAAATCCAACAACAGCTGCCTGTCTATTCACAAAACCAGCAACCTCAAGCTAACGTACCGAATAATCAAATTTATTTTTCGGGTCAAACGAATACACAAAAAATAAACAGCGGTCTACCATCGAAGTTTGGCACTGACAATACCGGAATAACAGGCCAAAATGCAAATTACAACAACGAAACTCTTGCTATAACTAAATTTGGTCTGAAATTGTTTAAGGTGAGTTTTTTTTTTACATTAGGAGCGGGCGCACATCTTGGACTAATTTATCGAACTATTGTTGTGCGATTGTCGATTATTTTGCATCCAATTCAACTGTTTAGTTGCACAACTAAAAATCGAATAGTGTGAGTACCTCCATATTACCTCATAAGCATCAAATTGCGACTAAATAGTTTTGCAATAGTTAGTCAAAGGTGTGCCCACGTTCTTAGAAATGTATCGTGAACCTTTTTAAAAACTAATCTCAAGTCTAATTCTTATTAGAAATTTTAATTTTATTAACTCATATTGCATACATAGAATAAAAAATATGCAAACTATTGAGAAACAAGGAAAATAATTTGTGATATGTTAAGAATGTGGTTTCCCAAGTTAAGCATCCGTTATTTTATGTATGCTTGATATGTATTAAATGAACATTGAACATAATTAGTTTTATATGATTTTCAGACCGTAAATATCCAAGGGAATAGTGTGATATCACCGTATTCCATCGCGATACTGTTAGCTCTTGTACAACAAGGCTCCTTTGGGTACACGCAGCAAGAAATCACTCAGGCTCTCCAGTTGACTCCGGACGCATCGCAAATATTGTTTAAAGGACTCACATCATTTATGAAGGTATGCTCATTATTCTATCATTTTTAATGTTGCAAAGACAAGAAATACTAATAAGGTTGATGCACAATAACAGCATTCTTGCCTGCCTGAAGTTGATTATGTATCTCGACACACTGCACTTAAAGAGCTGGCCACCTTTGAGTAAACCATCGCAAAATTATTTTGATTGTCGATTGTTTCGCAGCCAATTCAACTGTTTAGTTGCACAATTAAAAATCGAGTAGTGTGCGCACCTCTATATATGCTCATAGGAATCAAAACGCGACTAAACAGTTGTGCGATAGTTTGGTTTTAGATGTGCGCTCGCAGTTAAAAAACAAATGAGTCGCAGATGTGGCGTTAAACTGTTTGTTTCTGCTACCCAGAGAGTTATAGAAAAAGATTTAGATTTTTTTAAAATTCGAATTAAAAATTTAAAAAAGAATTTCAACCACATTATTACAAAGTTAAAAATTTAAGCAATGTTTGTCTATGAATTTCATGTTTCATGGGAGTAATTATATTGAAGACAAGATAAAAAAAGTATAGAAAAGAGTCAAATTAAATGATTATGTTTTTGTATTGCGTCTAAATTATGGAAATATTTAACCAATCTTATATAATTATTTAGTAATAACTATTTGGTGTGGTCGGTAAGTCGGTATATATTTTATATTTAAATTTACACACAAACAATATGCGAGGGTTAAATAATTAAAAGTTAATTTGGAACTGCTTGGATTTAGTTTGTGATTGTATAACAACAATGCACGAATTTTTAAGAATGTCTGTTACTAATTTTAAATTCCAGTTATAATAAAGCAGGCGCTAAGCAAACGAACGGTTTAGGCTTTATTATGTGATGATCCCATCATCATTCATAATACGTATAAGTACTTCTTCACTGTTCTATATTAAGAGTCCTTTGTTTCTCTAAGTCTTTTTCCAAGTTGGCTTTAACGTAGTGTTCTTTTGTTTTTCCAATAGAAACGTGGTTCCAGCAGCATTCTGAAGATTGCAAGCAACTTGTATATAGCAAATGGCTTTACACTTGACAAGAAGTTCAAAACAAATGCAATCAATGCTTTCGGCAGTGACGTCACCAGTGCGAACTTCAACGATCCTTACGGAACTGTGGCGAGGATCAACAGTTGGGTGTCTGATAAAACGAATCACAAGATTACAAATCTTTTAACACCAGGTAATTTTTGAGACTTCATCCAGTATCTTTTTACAAATCGCATAACTTTGTATGTTGCTTTTTTCGATTAACTTATGTAAAAAACAAAAGTAAGTAGCCTATGTGTTCTTCCATACACTGCTCTAAATCTATGCCAAATTTAGGCTACAAACTCTAACAAACATCCATACAACCATCCATTCATCCATCCATCTAAACTAATCTAAACTTTCGCATTTATAATATTAGTTAGATAGAAGTACAACATCGTATTAATAAAAAAAATGTTTTTTTTTGTCTTATGCTGTGTTTACATTTATTATACCATTACCTAGTGCTTTATAAGTGTTAGGTTGACCTATATTTAAACGGAGTAAAACTTCGGAAACACATTTCACGTAGTTATCGAATCAAAAACACTAACGAATGGTTAAAAGGGAAACCGGCCATTAGATTTTTAGGACCTGTTACACCAAATGTATCCGCTGCTTCTACTTTTACTTTAAACATAAATAAATAATGACTTTTTTGTTTTTTATCCATAGAGTCTATTGCACCAGAAAGTTTAATGGTATTGGTGAATGCTATATACTTCAAAGGCACGTGGGACATTAAATTTAGACCAGAGCTGACAGAGGACAATATATTCACTCTGAGCGATGGTTCCCAGAAGTTAGCGAAATTCATGCAAGCGACAAGAACGGTCAGAACTGATGTCGATCCAGTGTTAAAATCACAAATAATGGTACTCCCATTCGCGGTAAGTTTTATTAAATTAATTTTATACATACATGTAAAAAAAATCTGCCTCCTTAGACAAAGTAACATCGATTATCGCTATCGCTGATCGAAAAGTCTATCATAAAATGTATAGAACTGACAATAATAACATTTGATAAGTCACGTATGCATTCCTATGCATTTTGATACATTTTGTCGATGCTATAAGCGACATCGATAATCGAAAGTCACTTTGTCTAAGGGGCTGATGCGTGACTTATGCGAAAAGAATGTGAATATTTGTCCAGATTATTTAGGACTTTGTACCTTAGGAACCATTACGTATCGTGTGCCACTTCTAAAAAAAATGTTTAATATGAACATAGACGTGTCAACAAATGGTTTAGACTTGGTTTTTATGGGTAAATTCCGTGCCTGTAATGATGCCATCGCGTTCGCACTTCATATACAAAATTTATACTTATTTCATAGCGCATAATGAATGTATATGATCAGTGGCGTATCCAAAAATTGTATCGCGTACCATTTCGAATTAGAGCCCTTCAAGAAGCGAGCCTACCTTTTCCTCAAAGACCGGCAACGCATCTATAGTTCCTCTGGTATTGCGGATGTCCATGATTTTACACAAAATATTTATAGTTTCATATCGATATTCCAGGGCAGTCAATACTCCATGATGTTCATACTTCCACTGAAGGGGAACAACGTGAATAACGTACTTCTATCATTGACGGAGCCACAACTATATTCATACCAAAACCTTGAACCTAAGGAAGTTAAGATTAAAATCCCCAAGTTTACTATCAAGCAAGATAGCGACGTGCAATCTGTTTTTAACGCGGTAAGTGAACATTAATAATACTTATTATTGTTACATTTTTAAGTATCTTTTAAAATGACTATTCATTTACGAATTAAGACAGGGATTAGAAGATTGAACAAAGACTTTAGACATACTCTGCCAAACTTCTTTACGGTGAAGACATGAATGTGAAGACAGATATTAAATTTTACCTCCGTTTTTTTACAGCTTGGAATTTGGACAATGTTTGGTAATGAAGCAGAACTCAGCGGCATTGGTCATAAGAATGGGATTTCACCGCGTATCTCATCTGGTATCCACAGTGCGATTCTATCTATTGACGAGAACGGAGGTTCCGCCTCAGCTGCCACTTCTTTATCAGTGGTCGCACTTTCCTACGATGATCCTTCTACATCTTTCACCGCTGATAGACCATTCATTGCAATACTTTGGGATAACAAACTCACCACGCCTCTGTTTATGGCCAAAGTTGAAAATCCGGAATTGTAATTATTAGTCAATTTTATATTTTAGTGTAGTTGTGAAGTGAGGTGATTAAAAACTTAGATACACTTTTGTTTTTCTTGTTGTAGCGTTAGAATATAGTGTACCTGATACTGATATGTATAAAGCATCTGTCCTGAATAAGAGTAAGAGCGCGCACACACGCATGACAAAACTATCGCACAACTGTTTAATCGCATTTTGGTTCCTATGAGCTTATATGGAGGAGCGCACACTATTCGATTTTTAGTTGTGCAACCAAACAGTTGAATTGTCTGCGAAACAATCGACAATCGCACAACAGTTGTGCGACATTTTAGTGAAAAACGTGCGCCCGCTCTTTGTTTTGGATATGTATTAAAAGGAAAGGCGTTATAGATTATTTTTTTTTAATTTATGATTACTATACGTGAGATCTGTCAATCAGCTGTAGGTTGTTACAAAAAAACAAACAGCATAGAAAGTTAGAGACTTTTATTTAATTTATGGTCCTTAAGTAAAGTTAAAAATTAATCACAATAGTTTTAATTACATTGAATACTTTTTTCTTTTGAATCTCTTAAAGAAATTTATAAATGGATCGTCGGCGAATGTTTTCGATTTATCTTCATTGTAGAAATCTTCTATTTCTTGTAGCGTTTTGCCTTCTGTTTCGGGCAAATAGAAGTACAAGTATATAGTGCCGAGGAAACCAAACCCTGAATAAGTAGCAAAGGTGCCCCATAATTTTAAATTGATCTCAAGGTCAATGAAAGTTTTCGCGGCGAGAAAACTAAATATGTAATTGCTGGCTGCTGCGATACCTTGAGCTGAAGCACGACTCCTAAAAAAACCATTAGATTAATTATGGCAATGTAAAGAATATGAAAGTCTTTCATTTATAATGGAGTAGATGACTTAAACACTAGTTAAAAACCATATCTTACCTAAACGGAAACACTTCTCCTAGCAGAACCCAAGGCACAGCGAGTCCAGTGAAAGTAGCCACCATATAAAACAATACCAAAGGTACATAGCTCTTTTCCGTCGGGAACGTATTAGTGTCATAAGAATAAACAGAGTCTGCGAGATTCTTTCTGGAGTAGACGCTGAGAGCGGCGCAGAAGATAGCAGTACCGAACATCGCTGATATTGCTAGTTTGCGTTTACCAACCACTTTTATTAACATCACCACTACGAGAGCAGTTAAGAAGGTTATAACGCCAACCATTAGCTGAAAAGGGAAATTGTTTTATCACAATTAGGTAGTTTTAGGCGGAAAACAAGCAAGCGACAACTGCTAAAGTAACAAAGAACTTTGACATTTTAAAGGCTGCAGATGTATCTTTGATTATAACTAAAGGTTCAAATACTAAAGTTGTCTTGGACAACATAAAAGTATATATTGCGTTTGAATATATATAAAGTTTCTTACGACAACAACTTTCCCGTCTTGCGCCATGCCGAGTGCGCCGCATATGTTCACCATGTTGGGTCTGATGGGCGCGAGGCCGCTCATCACGTAGAATAAAAAGTACATCATCACCAACACCAACGGTCTCATTGTCTCTTTACCCAGCATCACGTATCTAAATTTGTAGATAGATCTAGGGGAAGAACATTTACGATCTTGTAGTTATAACCACTAAAACTACCTAACATAATTGTCTTAAAGATACTTATGCAAAGCAACGTATAGAATTTGTATGCCTACTATGAGTTTTTATTTTTTATTTTAACAAAGTCGTATCATTTTCCCTTACTTTTCACTAATTTTGTGTTTTTTCTGCTACTAAATATACAAAGTTAGTAATAAGGCATAATGTTTTAATGCTACATTAGATAGTTGAAATACATCCGAATTGTTACTCGTATATACCTTTTAAATGAATTCATCTTATAGTGTTCACAACTCTTCGTTACGTCATCAATCTTGTCACAAATAACACATTTCTGAAGCTTCTTGCTATACTCCACCAGCTCATCGAATTCTTCTTTAACATCTTCTGGTTTAGTCCATCCCCTCAGATAACACAGTGACTTTAACGCATCCTTTTCTCTGCCTCTAGAAAGTAACCATACCGGTGTTTCTGGAACCTGTAAGTATATTACAAAAATGTATAGCATGTACTTCAGTCAAAGTCTGTTAATATTGTTTTTGCGAGTTTGAGGTAATCATTACACAACAATAGCCAGTGGTGGTCACTTACCAAGAACACAAAAGCCATAGAGCTGACAGGTACCACAAGACTTATTAGCGCCGCTCTTCGCCAGTCCACTACAGTACCGAGGAAGTACATCACGAATACACCGATCGAGGTAAATAGTTGGGTCAGTGTGCAAAGAGCCCCGCGTACAGATGGTTCACTGAAATTTTAACACACATATCCATATAGTAAAAGTACTTAAATTGTCACTAAGATATTTAAAATATATAGCTAATTCATTACATGCTATTTAAACTTTTCCAGCTCTTGCTGATCTTCTAAGATCAATAACATCCTTAAAATAAAATTGATTGATTTGCTCTGGAATTCGGGTCAGCGACCACAAGTAGATAATAAAGAGCCAGACGAGAGACGTGCCAATACAACTCTATTTGTATGATTGTAGTTTTGAATTTATTATTTAATAGTCGTAGTCGAGGCAAAGCATACATTATCCCTTACTTTATGACAATCATGGTCTTTCGGAATACTCAAATACATGATATTTTTTTACATCATAAGGTGGCAAACGAGCAAGTGGCCATCTGATACCGCCAAAATAGCGAAGCAACCGCTGCGCATAGACATTCACAATAGCCGATGCATTGCCTACCGTTGATCGAATAATGGATCATGTAATTTTTTTATAATTTAAAAAGCCCATTGAACCATCATAATCTATTTACACTGAGGTATTTTTATTGCAGTTAATATTTATATTGTGATAAATCTTCGTATTTTAAATTCTCTCTGATTAACATTGTATTGATAAGATTGCAGCCATTGACCTAAAAGTTATATCTTTGTCTTTCGAAATTCATGATGCCATTGGAATCGAATTACTATGACCATTAGCTTATCAGCCTCTAAATTACAAAATAGATATACCTGAAAAACATTAAGGCAGAGTACTAAAGTAATTTTTACTAGATGATGACTTTTATGTGCAGTGGCCACTTCGCACTTTTACCGCAATAAATTTTAATACAATCTTTGTAGAAACACTTCCGCAATGGAAGCCAACAGCAAGGTATAAACAGAGGTATTTTACCTGATTTCCCCTACATAAGAGTTGATCGGTGCTTCCATAATGCCAGTTCCCAATCCTAAGAGTCCATTGGCGATGAACAGAGATGGTAGATCCCATGAGAAATACAGCAATAACCAAGCCACCAGATGCGGTATATTGACTAAGAAGTTAGCTCTTTTACGACCGCAAAAGTCTACTACCGGACCTGATAGTAATGCACCAACTGGCTGAGTTAAATATGAAAGACTACCTGAAAAAAAAATACACATATATACCAAGGGCCATACACGGATATCTTTAAGCAGTCCATATGTAGTCGTGAACATTATAGATGTATGTAATTAAACTTGTATGACGCATTGTTAATATTTGAATACGGCAAATAATACATTGTGCATGTTTCAGTCATGAGTGTACATCGATGACCTCGATCTGTCAAAAATGTAGACATGCACCTTCATGTTGAACGTCATTGTACAGTATTATTACATCGTTTACCATCGTGTTATTGTCTACGTAATTACACTATTATAACAATTTATTTTTACACAATGAAAAAAAAAAAGATTTTTCTGATAAGAAAAGAATAATGTTATGATTTGGTTCAACATAAGCATCATTGTTGACAAAAGTCTTGAATTTCAAATAATAACAAACGCCACGGTATTTTTAGAGCGAATATATGAATGGATGTTCTAGAACATTCTAGTACACTGTAGTCTCTAAATAGGAGATCGGAATAAACCCAACTGACGTAGAAGGATGTGCGCGTTTATATCATATTTGCTCCATTGTGAATGCCCATAGTCAAAACTGCTTGAATGATTTTGTAGCGTTAGATATATTTCGATTTGTATTCCTCATTAGTTTCTATTCTTCACTAACTGTATAAGATACTAGCTTTCGCCCGCGATTCCGTCCGCGTGGGATTAAAACAAAAGAAAAGCAAGTAGCCTAGTTCTTCCAGACTTTGTTCTACATCTATGCCAAATTTCATAAAGATTCTTTCAGCCGTTTAGGCTACAAACTCTAGTAAACATCCATCCGTCCATCCAAACTTTTCGCATTTATAATATTAATAACATGTAATACAGTTAATGGAGATCTTTGTATCCATAATATTTGTAATAATTACATTGCTCAGAGATGTTTAAGTACACGTATAATCAAACTAAGATTCTGCATGCGACGTTCTTACGTTGAGGGAATACATCGTGATGCCTGCACATATCAGCGAAAAAATTCTATGTGAAGTCAACAAACCCGCAGTGGGCCAGCATGGTTGACTATAGTCTAGTCACCTCTTATTAGGGTAGGCTCTGAGCCCCTCAGTGGGGATGTATAGTGAGCTGGTGATGATGTGATGTGATACTTACCAAACCATGACGCTTGCGTTTCATCTAAGGATAACCCTTCTTTAGCATTGAGTAGACTCGGCACTGCGATTGTGGCGAAACTAATCGCCATTCCAAGGTCCAGTAAAAGAAAGTTGGGCGGCATACATGCTATTACCTGGAAGATATTATTGCAACCAATTAAATAAGTGATTCGCAATATCTATATTGATTATATTGCTAAATAAACTAATGGCTCTTGAGATTTCTGGAAAGATCCTACCAAATGCGTGCCATTAAATATATATTTTTTGTATGGAAGCTAAAACCATCTCAAATTTTATAATTGACCTTTTTGTTTATATGATGCGTGAAGATTACATTGGTAGTTTATATAGAGAGGTTGGAACCAAGGTAAACTGGTGTTCTTTAGAGGTTGAAATACGCGGATAAATGCACACATAAGTATATAAACTTATTTAATATTATTTTAAGATATTGGTACAATTACAATCTTTGCAAATGTTTAAGAAGAAACAAAAACTGGTTACTCAAAACTGCATAGATTCCACGATAAGGTTATCCTCAATTTAGTTTTATTATTCGAATATTAATTTGAAGAGTTATTTTGATATTCAAAATTCGATTTTCCTGTCGACTATTTAGATGTGTTGATGAATTTTAGGCGACAATAAACTTGCATTTAAAAAATATTTTACCTTGAATTTGAAAGACGTCAACGCAAACATTGTATAGACATTTTATTATTAGGTTAACAATGTTTTAAGATGTTAAAATCTTTTGTTAAGTAAATCCTTTACATTAGTTATCACGAAAGTAGTAAAGATTATATCTTTGTATGTACAATGTATATGTAGTAACTGTTTCACTATATTGTAAGATGTTAGGATTTATGTTAACCAAAGATAAACAATGAAATAATCTGTTCAAATTAAAGAATTATTCAGTGACATTAAATACGATGACCTCGTGTGAAGATGTATTTTATTTGCACATTATTTTTGTTTGAGTTGACTGAGAAAATAAGGACGGTGAAAGACAATTGGTAACATTTCAGCCTTCTATGGAGATAAGGATTGTTAAACTTTTTTATGTTAAAATCATATGAGAATTTTATTCAATTAAAACCATTTAATGATCCCATACTTCGATTACCACTAAGCATATAAAGAGGCGTTTATTTTTGACAGTCAAAAACAAAAAACCTTATTGTTATATCCGTTTTAAGAAACAACGATGGAAGGCCACGGTTACAATTGTCGCATTTATTTTATTGCCGAATTTCAAGATATTCCGAAGTTATGTTAAATTTAATTTCATATACAATATTTTTTGAAACATTTTAAGTTTCTCTGTCGCCGAAAATGGTAGTTTTTGCGGCAGTTTGAGTAAGAGATTGTGAATTTCAAGTCCTTGAACGAGACAGTTTACGATCTCATTAAAGTTATATACGAGCCTTACAGTAACAATCGAAGGCGTGCTTTTTTACTCTTATATCTACTTATTTTACTGATATCATGATTGCATTTACTTTTAAAAGGAGATTTGTGTTCAGTTTGGAGGTTCTTTGTTTTTTCTCCATATCTTTTGGAATTCACCAATTTGTTCTTAAAATTGTTGTAATTTTGTCTGAATACACGCTGAAGACGGCAGAACTGACTAACGGTTTCGTAAAATTTTAGTAACTCGATTTTTATAATCGTAACAAGATCTTGTACGAGTAAGTTCCGCAAGTGATTTTTATATCAAGTCAATAAAGTTTTTTTAATCCTGTTTGTTTCATTTTATTACTATATAATATTACCGTTACTTTGTACAGTCCTGATAATTAGTATTAAAAAAAATGTTATTACCGGATTACGGGATCTGAAGAACAACACTACTTTCGATTTGAAGTATTTACGTAAAATGTTCCTGAGGGTTTATCACGAATACTCTTGAGAAATTTCTATTATGTTATCGAGAAATTTTGTATAAGATTTTTGCAGCGCTGCTTGATGAAGTTAAGAAAACGTTCTTGCAACTGTGGCGCAAATATTCGTGATAGAACCTGTAGTTCTAGAAATGTTTTTAACACGTAAAACACTACCGATACAACTGTACAAACAAGTTGTTGCTGCCTATATCTTTATATAAAATATACTGATCACAAAACGTTTATGCACAAAATTGTATTTTTTTTTAATTACAAATCATTGTTTTGTTTTTAATTACTCTAAGCTAAGCTATTTACTTTTTATGTTCACGCTCGATAAACTCGTCTTCATAAGTTTTTCTTATACTTTTTTTATTAGCATCAAAGAGTACTTATACACTTAGAAAAATAAAAACAATCTGAACGTGCAAACTTTATATTACGCAGATTTCACATTGATGTACAAGAAACAGCTATTAATTAGCGAATGCTTGCTAATGAACGGGTACGTATTTTTGAAAAGTGCTTTCGATACTTGCAAAATCAGTCATTGTATTGTATAAAATCGGCGATAATCTTTGCCTGTACCCATACTTTAAATGCACTCTTACTAAAATATTTTTAAATTGTATGGATAACTGTAAATAAAATATTTGTCTATATTAAAAATACCTACTGTTCTTAAATAATGTAAATCGAAATAAAAATTTACTTACCTGAGATGCGACACATCGTATTCGACTAACTGGAATGGTACTCGCAATTTGATCTTGTATTTTATGCACCATTTTTGTTATTAATTGTTAATTAAACCACAATTAGTAGTACTCATTAAATAATTATATGCGTGTGATACACATTTCTCACTTCGATAACACTGAGTGCGAAAATGTCGGGTACAAATATATTTTCTTACGTCGCGGCTGTCACATACTGTGAATGTTAACTCACTGTCACTACACACACTTGTTAGTTGTATGTACCTAGTATAGTACTATTCAAACTTTATAGCGGCTCGGAAATCCAAACCAAAGTCATATCGGAAATCCGTTGGTATAGTATGGATTATTTTAAGTTATTCGCAGGACATTACAATACAAATGTCGAACACAGTTCTGTATATGCATTCTTTCATTTGTAATTGGTGAAGCGATACAAATATTCGTTTGCAGATTACGAACGGCCATTAAGTGTGACTCTTATTGTACCTACCGGTTTATTCGTTTCGAAATTGAATACGTTTAGGCTTACTGATAGTGTTTATGTAAGTTTATCTTCTGCATTTTGTAACATTCAATTGGTTTCTGTGGGATTAAATAAAACCAATTTTATATTTAGGTATATTATCACTTTATATGCTTAGTATATTTAAATAACTATATTAATGAGTCTTATATTTATTGGTTAATATTTCTCCTCTTAAGTCTTTTTAATGTATTAATAACAGGATCGTTTGCGAACGTTTGTATTTTATCACCGTTGAAGAATACTTCGATGTCCTCTAGACTCATGCCTTCGGTTTCCGGTAGGAAAAAGTATAGGAAAATTGTTCCGACGAAGCCGAAAGCCGCGTACACTGCGAAGGTCCCCCACAACTGTCCGTAAACCTCCAGATCTATGAGCGACTTCGCACCGAGGAATGTGAATACGTAATTACTCGCTGCTGCTATACCTTGGGCTGAGGCTCTGCTTCTGTTAATTAAAAAACTATGTTAGAATAATTATATTTTTAACCGAGACGAATATAAGAATAGAATATGAAATTTGGCATAGTTATAGAGGACAGTCTAAAACAACACATACACTACTTACTTTTGTTTTTTTTTTAATACCACGCGGACGGAGTCGCGGACGAAAGCTAGTAGAATATGAACTCAGTAAAAAATGATTATTTTTTTATTTTGAGAGCTACCTGTTTTTTTTTGTTTTTGTATTGATTTTCATTTTACTATTGTATAGGGATTTAAAAAAAAAACAATAGCCAACGTATTACCTGAATGGGAAAACTTCTCCAACAAGAACCCATGGTAAATTGAACCCGGTGAAGAATGCCATCATGTAAAACAGTATAAGAGGCACGTAGCTCGTTTCCTTGGGGAACGTACTCGTGTCGTAGGAGAAAACGGAATCATCGAGGTTGTATTTAGCGTAGACGCTCAACGCCGCGCAGGAGATAGCGGTGCCGAGAAGAGAGGTGATGGCCATCTTTCGCTTGCCGACATATCTGATGGACGCTATGACGAGGACGCTACAGCATATCGTAATGATGCCGACGTTTAGCTGCAAAATGAGATATTTTTATTTGATGATTAGAAGTTATGTTTACGGATTAGAAAACATTAGTTAAAATATATTGATGCTTAGGTAAATTTGATATGTGGCTAAAGTAAAATAATTAATGGACTTTATAGTAAAATTTAAAGGAATCTTTATGGGGACCATTTATGAGAACAGTATTTCCTCTAAGGAATTAGATAACACTAATTAGAAGTCACTCGATCAAAAGCAAAGATAAGGTGTAGTAAGAACTAGTTTTACTGTAAGAAGTTAATACTCACAACAATATCTTTGCCGTCCTGAGCCATACCGAACGCGCCGCAGATGTTGACCATGTTGGGCTTGATGGGCGTCAGGCCGCTCATCACGTAGAACATGAAGTAGACCATCACAAATATCAATGGTCTTAGTGTCTCTTTGGCGAGCATCACGTATCTGAACTTGTACATAGATCTGGAAATAGGAATACACAGAATAAGGAGAAAAGAACAGATAAAATAATTTTATCGTAACAAATATGGTGGATACTGTCATAGAATATATAAAATTATTTCATATTAGTCGCTTATTGGTCCTATTTCGACCCTAATGGTCATGTAATCTGGTCTAATTTGGACAAATAGCACTTTTTATTACTTTATGTAGTTATTATTTTATTTTCACTGTATCCAACACGTTCATCCGGTTCTGGAAATTCCTTAAAACTGATACAAAGAAATTCTTTATTACTCGTGTAATAATTTTTACCTTCTAATAGGATTCATTGTAACATGTTCGCATGTCTGTGTGTCTCTATTGTATAATTTATAGCAAATGACGCAATTCTGTAATTTTTTGCTATAATCGACCAGTTGGTCAAACTCCTCCCTAACGTGCTCCGGCGTCGTCCAACCTCGCAGCTTACACAGAGAATTTAAAGCATCTTTCTCTCTGCCGCGTGATAGCAACCAAACTGGAGTCTCCGGTACCTGAAAACCCAAATAATTATTAACGTTATAAACTTTGCTACAATTAATTCTAGTTCTGATTATTGTCGAAAATATTGTAAGTAAAATTCCAAAACCAAATGACTTCATTGAACAGAAAGATCTATTACAAAAAGAAAACAACTACTCGATAATACAAAGAAGATTCTATGGAAAAGTTATATTCTAACAAAATTATTAAGCATTTTTTAATATACACTTTTGTTCATTAACATGTTAAAGTTTTGTCTAATACAATATCGCCAAACCTTCCAAAGTAAGGAGAAAATATAAAACACGACGCTATAGAAATAAAATTTATAACACAACTGTATAATTTATTGTAGATTTTAAGAGTAAAAGCAGGTCCAATGTAAGGATTCGCGAGTATTCGACAAAACAGGACACCTTTGTCGGCGATACTCAAAATTCTTGTTTTCTTAAGTGATACGACAAAAAATGTATTTATCTTTGCATTCCCTTCATATCCGTAGCAATGTAAACTGTCCTTATTAAGGAAGGATCGTAATTAAATCACACTTTTATGCATTTTATGGTCTCAATTAAAATTTAAGTTGTACTCTTTACAGTTATGAGACATCGATATCGTTACCTTTACCAATTTTATCCGCCTTCATGTATTATTTGGAGATTTGATGTGAGAATATATTAGCCATGGATTTTATAATTATAGTTATGTAATGAATGAAAGAAATAGATATACATATACGTTTACGTTGACGTCAATAAGTAATGTAGCAAAATGATTAATGTACTATCGTAAGTAAGAATAAGAGTATGAGCATTCCGTTAACTAAACTATCGCACAACTGTAATGCGATTGTCGATTGATTCGTAGCCAATTCAACTTTTTAATTGCACAGCTAAAAGTAGTGTGTGCACCTCCATATAAGCTCATAGAAATCAAAGCGAGACTAAAAAGTTATTCGAAAGTATAGTTTGAGATGTGTGAACGCTCTAAGAGTGTACATGATGTTTGGTTGCATTGCTTCGCTCCACTTTTCATGTCATCTTGGACGTATTTGTATACTGACCAAGAGCACCAGCGCCATAGAACTGATGGGTATCGCCAGACTGATTATCGCCGCGCTCCGCCAGTCCACTACTGCCCCGAGAAAATACATCGCAAATGTCCCCAGCGACAAAAACAGTTGTGTAAACGTTGATAATGATCCTCGAATTGACGGCTCACTGAAAAACAAATAGAAAATAGAATATAATTTAGCATTAAGTCGCAAAAGTTGTGAGCAGTTAGAAGTAAACATCAATAACTCTATTTAGGTAATGATTACATACCTGATTTCACCAACATATGCGTTAATCGGCGCTTCCATAATACCGGTTCCCAATCCCAGTAAAGCATTGGCCATAAACAGGGACGGTAGATCCCACGAAAAATACATTAAGATCCAGGCTATTATATGAGGTAAATTCACTACGAAGTTAGCCCGTCTTCTTCCCAGGAAATCCACAATAGGCCCAGAAATGAAAGCGCCGAATGGTTGCGTAAGCGATGATAAGCTGCCTGAAATTATAATAATTAAATTGAAAAACTGAGAGATTGGTACGAATGGAAATGGACACAAATGTTTAATTTTGCTTCCTGAATCAATAAAAAAACAAATTAAGATTATTCTATGTATAGTAGGTGTCGAATTTACTTCGTAATTCAACCCAATCACTATGGTTAAAATAGAATCACATAATTTTAAATAAAGTTTAGCTAGAAAAAGGCTGATTATTGTTAGTAAAATAACCTTATTTTAAACTACAGTTTGATAAAAAAATTTAAATGAACATAGAGTATAGATTCTTAACTAGTAAACTTAATTTTAACAACAGAGTTCTTCGATGTAACCTAAGTCTAAGATACTCACCAAACCAAGATGCCTGGACATCGTTTACGGATAAGCCTTCCCGGGCGTTAAGAAGGACTGGTAGTGCTATAGTTGGAAAACTTATAGCCATCCCAAGGTCTAGTAGAAGGAAATTCGGAGACAAGGATGATATGATCTAAAAAAGAAACAATTTAAAATGCTCATAACCATAAAAATAGTCCCCTTTTTCCTATGTTTATATAACTTATCAATAGATGGCGTTACTATGAAATACACGAACAAAAATGAACCGCTTACGATAATGGGTTCAGTTATTTCATAGTTTAAAAAAATTGAACACATTAATTAGCATTAAAAATAAAGATAATTTCGAAAAAAAGTTCTAAGTTAAAAAAGCGTAGGTATTTTAATTTTGTTCCAATTTTAATGTAGAACTAGAATTTTTTATCTGACAAATTGGTTACTTTTTTTGACGCTTCTAATTTGGGTCGTGTCCATCTTTAAAACCTAGTTAGCTATTATTAAATGTATATTATCACTGAACATTCACACATTAAGTATTTCCGTTAATTGTTTATTAGTTTTTATGTTTATTCAGTTTTAAAACCTTGGAGGTAAACGTACAAAGTTGTTACAATAAATTATGTAAATAAGTTCGTCGCAACAAAATCGTTTTAACTCAGACGCGTCATTGTGTCAGCCATTGTTATAATTTTACTATACATCTATACATATAATAAAATTGGAGTGTCTGTTTGTAATATCAAAAGAAAAATTTCAGATTTCGGGAAGATGATGTATTTACGTTGCTGATAACCAAATTCTCATTTAAAAATGTTTGCCTATCTGTCCGCAAGCCGCGTTTGTTCCGGGTGTTCTTCGAAGCGGCTTGGCCGATTTCGACCGTACTTTCACTGAAGGGTAGCTGACATAGACGGGCATATTATAAGGTACTTTTTTATTTTTATATTGCGTGGACGAAGTCGCAGGCAACAGTTAGTTTTGAATATACTTTGCTTGTGAAATGAAAATGTATAAAATAAATGTAGGCAATATTCATTATATTAGAGCCAAAAAAATCGTAGAAAATATTCAAGCAAGTAAAATTGTATATCTAGTCGTTACTCGTAAGTATTTTAGCGTCGTGGGATTCTACTCCTAAAATCTTGGTATCGTGGATATCAACATACAATTGAACGACTCTGGATGAAATTAGGCACAGCCCTAGAACATAGTCTGGAAGAACACATAGACTAATTACTCAGTTTCTTTTAATACCTGCGCGTTGGGAGTCGCTAGTAAAATATTTTATTGGTATAAATCTATTTAGAAATTGTATGTTGCCTTTGTTTTTCTGACTCTGAGGAAGGATAACAACAGGAAGAATTTGTCACAACCATGACATTATTTCATATAGATGACCTAGAAGTCATTTACAAAAGTGTGGCATTGCATTTATTTAAATAAAAGTAGGTTAATCTTTAAACGATTTATTTACAAAGAAGCTTAAATAAATCGTACAAATAAAACCTTCAATGGATACACGTGCGTAGAACTCAATTGTATTATATCGCTGACACTGTCTAAACTAAGAGAATGAAAGAGATGCCAATATGAGACAATTTGAATGTCACGGCAGTGTAGGCTCACGGCTTATCTTATAAACGGTTTTTTTTCATTTTAATCTTTTTTGTCTAAACCATAATTAAAACTCCCGCTTAACTTAACCTTAATCTAAAAAGCGAATGGATCTCAGGATTTTTTATAAGTATTTTCATCTATCATGTTACTTTTTAAGATTGACCCACAAATAATTCATTTATTTAAATAATTTTGGTAGCAAAACCTATGTGTTCTTCCAGACTATGTTTCACATTTTTGCATTTATTCAGCCATTTTGGAGATATTTAGTGTTCCTTCCAATCATTCAATTGACATCCTTCGATCCTTCTAAACTTTCGGATCTACAATATTAGTAAGATAAGATTTCAATATTAAAAATAAAGTTCAGATTTAGGTGTGCCTACATTACTTTTAACGCGTCAATTAATTAACATACAAAATATTTATATTAAGCGTGACAAAAAAGTTTCTAACATTCGTTACGTATAAATTATTCATTATTTCGTCACGTTTGTTCGTTGTTTAAGTGGTTTTTGATTTCAGGTTTTTGTCCGAGGCACGTGATGAAGTCACGTGCGTCAAACATTCGAATATTTTGTCCTAGAAATCTGGGAAACCAGTGTGCGCGTGTAGTGTAGCGCTGACATAAACGGATTGCCAGTAGAACGTTCAACCTATTAAAGTTCCCTATACACGGACCACAGTGATGTCATCCCCTGCTTGAAGTGAGTACAGATTACGATAATTTAATGTCAGTCAGTCAGTGTATGTCGGCTTTTGCTATAATTTTTGGGTAATACAGTGGAGGTTAGAACGTGTAAGATTTGTTTCGACTGAACATATGTCGAGATAAAGATGTTATTAAATTTAAACCATGGATTCCTATCAAATAAAATCTATACTACTTATAATATTATTTATAGAAAGAAAAAATTGGTTTGTTTTTTTAAAACATTCTATGACCATTAAAAAGCTGCGTCATTAGTGAAGAACGTATTTTTATTATTTTAAGTCACGCGGACGAAGTCACGAGCAACAGCTAGTAGTGAATAAAGTTGTCAAAGCTTAAAAAAAGCTTTATGTAACGGTATCAAGATACGATTTCACAAAATCAATTTAGTAAGTTTTATACGATTTTACTATTAGCATAATAAAATGGCATTCGTGTTACGTTTATTTTTAGTTTTGTCTTTGGGGCATTGCGGCTGGTGAAGTACTCAATAACCATAATCGTGCATTCCCACTGACGACATTTTTATCGTATTAGATGACAATTGAGCAAGCTAAATTCGCCAAATAGTGAAGCGACCTCTGCCCACATACATCCGCATATGCAGATACGTTGCCTACCTTAAATCGACAGGGAATAGGAGGCATGAGAAGAGGATATTACCTTTCCCTATGCGTACTTTCCTCCGCCAGATCTGTACTAATAGTATGTATATGTATCATATTTAGACGGGTGCACGGGTTCTGTTAAGGAAGGCAATTTGTCTTTAACACTGGCTTGTGCTTTATGTTCTTACTTTGATATTAGATAACTCTGTTTGACATTCTTCAATCTTGAGGTTTTTTTAAATAGTCCATTACAGCAATGAAACATGAAACTTAAAGTTAAATTTGTTCATCTTTCTATTTTGGTTTAAAAATGTCTTTACCATCCTCGTCTTTATCCAATGTCGTTATAATTCATGCCAAGGTGAGGTTAAGTTTAAAATGTTTAAAAATGACAATTTGTTACTGCCGCATCTACTAACGCTTGTAGATAATATCATCATTTGCTCCAAATGAAACATAGATATGTTTTACTGTAAAATATTTTTACAGAAAATTTTCTAGCCAGAATCAAGTTATTCCTTAATTAACTTATACAACCTTGATAAAGTTTTCTTAAATATCGTTGTAGTAATTCCTCACCATTTGTAACCCTTTGTTTAATTTATAATAACATTAAGATTGTTTAAATTCGTATTCATTTTGTAAACTCTAATTGTATGGAAGTGAACAAAAGTAAATCTTTTTTCCCATAATGAGTCACGCTTGCGTGTATATAGGAATCTTCCATCCTTTAGGTTATTTATAAGCATAACATAAGCTGAAGTTAATTGTTTTAATATATATCTTATAGCGCCGTTTTGTTCCTCTTAAGGCCGACATAGACGGCCTGCTCAAAAAATTCTATATCCACATTTTTAAGCGTTGGTTGATCTACAGTTAATCGCCACTAAATGCCGCCAGTTACATGCAAGCTGTTTGTGTATGTCAGCCCTTGCCATTAACTGGCATTGATATATATTACACTTTTGCCGCGACTTCATCCGTAAAAAAATGAGCTGTAGTTTTTAGTCTATTTCATACCTAAATTTACATCAGTTCCAAATTTTATACAGATTCAGTTTGTACGGTTACCAGGTAACAAACAGCCATCCATACAATCAAACTTACGCATTCATATTTATAAGATTAATACGACACGTTTCACCATTTCTAGATTATAATTTAGTGTTAAAGGTACAAATTAGTTTTGAGTTAGTATAAATTCAAACGTAATAATCCTATCTTTGTTGCTTTCAATAAATAATTTGCAATTTAATTTCTATTTATAATTTGGAATGACGATTAGCGTTACCAGTTTTTTAGAGAAAGTAAAGACTCAATACCAACCAACATTTCAAAATATAACACTAAGGTGAATTGTAAACGACTGCATGTTTTTAAATGTCTTTTCAAACCATCGTTCTTATTAATTCTGATGTCTATTACTATTACGATTCAGCCTAAAGGGGAAAGATTGGGCCGATTGATCAGTAGGCCGATCTGTTAAACAAGAAACACTTTTCTTCACTAAGGGTCTACGACTCTGAGTATATCTCATAGCATAACTAACATTAAAATGCCTATTAACTGTTAATTTGATATTGTCCAGTGTGACGAACAAATAATTAAAAAAAAACGACTGAAATAGTTTAAAAAAAAATTCGTGAAAATTCGATTTTAGTGTGTTGGTAACAAATAACACTTTTTTGCTACAAAAAACTCCGTCGAATTAAGGGCTAAGAAGGCACTAAACTGCGTGTGACAATTAACTAAGCTATTATTAATGCAATATTAAAGATACATAAAAGTATTATATCTTAGAATCCCCCAAAACAAATTGTTTTGAAAGAATAAATAAAGTTTTTAAGTTGTCCTGTAACAATACCTGTGAAGCAATACTCCGGAACCTGCTGGCTGCAGGACTCATTTGGTCCATTTGCACTTTTATCACCATTTTGATTTCTTTCAATTTAAATTATAAATAAAATAATAATTTAACACATTAAACTTTCTATTTTAATATGATTAAATTTCTCAAATGTTAAACTTTAATAATGTATTTTAATTAAATTTGTAATTAATTTAATTATCGTTGGCACAATTTCAAATTTCGAACATTTTTATTTGCTAATATGATGTGCGCCTGCGTCGGTCAGACGAGGTTTAATGAATGTCTCTGAAAAGACGAATACAAACTAGACTACAGCGTCCTTTGTATTTTGAAATATTCCGCTATAGAAGATGTAAAAGTTTATCTCTAATACAGTGTGTGTTTGTCAGTTCGCATTCTTCACCTTGGATTACCTTCACGTGTAAAATTAAAGAAATATGTTAAGTAAATTGATCTTGAAAAGAGATATCTTTAATATTGTTAAGGTATTTTAAGGAAATAGTTAATTGTGTGTTTAAGATTAAAATTATATTTGATTTTATCCATTTTTCAAATGACGCAATTCATTTAAATACGCGAGGGTATCAACGATATTTAGAATAAGGTTTTTAAGCGAAATAAATCCCAGTCTATTTTGGAATTAAATGTATTTTCAAGAGTGTCCTTCTTGATTCAAAAGTGACATTATATTTTATTTACCTTATCTATAATTAATGTATTTTAATTACCTTGCTTTAGAATTTAAAACTGGCAAATAATAACAATAAATGCCTTCGCATAGCAACAAAAACAAACACATCGAAATGTAATTTAATATAGATAAGTTATATACCAGTTAAAACTAGATAATAGTTACAATCTAGTGCAAATCTAGTGTTAATCTTCTATCAGTAAATCAATACGTGACAGACACTAAACAGAGATCACGTTTACAATGTAAGTCACTACCGCACGTGATAACGAATTTATACCTTAGGAGGAGAAATAAATCGTGACTCTTTGTTTTTTTCTCTTTAAAATGTGACCCTTTTCGTCGCATGGCTCGATTTATAAACAAGCCAGTTATAGTGTTAAAACTTTTTTTTAATACTGGTAGATTCTTGTTAATCATAATATTATAAACTTGCTTTCTCCCAAGACTCCGTCCGCGTGGAATTAAAAAAAAACAAATGAGTAGATTATCTGTTCTTCCAGACTATCCTCTACATTTATACCAAATTTCATCGAAATCCGTTCAGTGGTTTAGGCTACAGACACTAACAAACATCCATCCATCCATCTAAACTTTCGCATTTATAATATTTGTATGATGTGAAAGTTTATATGGATTGATGGATGGATGGATGGATGTTTGTTAGAGTTTGTAACCTAAACGGCTGAACGGATTTTGTAAATTTGGTATAGATGTAGACGATAGTCTGGAAGAACACATAGGCTACTCCACTTTCGTTGTTTTTTAATTCCACGCGGACGGTGTCTCGGGTGATAACTAGTTTACTAATATTTCCTTTAACCATTCCAGCTACGTTCTACACTTGTGCTAAGATATGGTTCACGACAATAGTCGAATGGCGATTCGAACTCTCGACCCCAAGATCGGTGAGGTAGAGTAATGAGCGTTTTGGGAAGGTGGGGCAGTCCCCCCCTCTATAAATGGGATAATTGTAAAATAGAAGATACCAGAATTCCTTGATTTCCATTAACGAAGCTCTGCTAAAGTGCTTACTTTAAAAAAAAAACAAAGCAAACATCATCTAAGACTTGCGGCAGTGGATTTCACGGTTATTCAAGATTTGTCTTTTAATATTTCACAAAGAAAATCTTTAAACGGCTGTCATAAAATATTCCACCGTGAAGTCATACTTTGGCTGTGTACTGTGAATGAAACGCTTTGTAGCGAACTGTTCGGAATTTTCTTTCTATACTTACAGGTCGTTTACTTTACAATAAAAAATACCTTACTATAACACTATAATATAATATTATAAAAACCAACTAGTCTACTTACTTTTAATGTAATTTACAACCATAAATCTATTCGTTCTAAAATGTTTTGAATTGTAATGTAACCTAAGTTGCTGGAAATAGAAGGCTTTTTTATTTTATTTATTTATTTATAACAATATAAATGCGAATGTTTAGATGGTTGGATGGATGTTTGTTAGAGCTTGTAGCCTAAAATGGTGAACGGATATTAAATTTGGCTAGATGTAGAGAGTAGTCTGGCGGAATACACAGGACACTCTCTTTTGTTTTTTTAATTCCACGCGCACAGAGTCTCCGGCTAAAGCTAGTATAGATATATAAGTTAAACAACTCTACAACCAGGTATATAATAATAAGAAACAATGATATTTTGTATGGCCTGATACGCAATGAGGTTTGATATGGATGGTGTACATTTTTCAACAATTTTACTTTTATTTTTATTAACGATAAAATCATTCAAGCCTGCTATATTTTTAACTCAATAGTTAAATTGTTCAATTAAAACTGTGTGTGTAGGCATAGTTTGAACTAATCGTATATAGCTTCAGAAATCGCGGTTGTAACTTCTCTATGTAGTTGATTGTAGTGAGAAGCCTCTAATCTTGTGCATTTACTTTAAGTATTATATGTACCTAACATTTCGAGTTCCTTATTTAATTTATATTACCTTTCTAGTGTCACTTTTTCAATCTACTGCAGTTAAAACAAATGATATAGTTAAATTAAAAACTATCTAAGTTTGAATTGTCTAAATTACAATGTTTCAAATGTTATTGTATGTTTCACTTCAAGTTTAAGTTTCGAATGTTTGTTAGTTCGTTACATTTTAATGTGAAATTCAATATTTTTATTTATTGCGAAACCTTGATAAGGTTTCAGTTACGAATGTTTCATAGTTCATGCGAAATACATACAAAATGTACTAGAGAAATAACAATGTTCTTAGTTTTCCTTCTTAGTAAGCATCTTTATTGAGTTTAGTGTTATATGACAATGGAAATGTATTTTAAGTATTTCTTTATTTTCAGTGGTATCGCTTGTTCCTTGGTCGGAACAACATTTGGCGTTTGTAAGTTTTTTTTTTTAAATATTATCTTTGGAAATAATACAATGTCTATTCCACTTGTATGCCTTCTTTTGTTCTTCTATCATCATTCTTCTTTTACCTCTTTCTTATCGAAGCTGGCAACGTATCATTAGATATTTTTATGGTTATTTTACGCGGGAAAAAGTTCAGGGAAAAAGTTTATTAGAATTTCATCATTTATTTTAAGAATTAAAAAAATGACAGATCGTTTGTTAAAAATTATAAATACTTTTAGCAACTACGAACGAATTTTAATAAAAAAAAGAGTTACAAGATGGCGAACAACATTATTATTTGATTGGACACAAAATCTATCTGTT
>NW_013525513.1:105941-107035 GCF_000836215.1 Papilio polytes
GATAATGTACTTGGGTTTCGTATAGTTAGCCAAGAACGAGACTATATTCTCGATCGTGAAGTTAGAATTCGAAGCTATTGCCTTAATTTGCTCGTCAGTTATTACGAGAATAACTATTTCGATCATAAAAGATCTTCACTTTTACTATACGAAGTCGCAAAAGAGATCGACGAGCGTACTCAGCATAAAGATGGAAACTTGTCAGAACACGTGTTCATTACGTCGAACAGAATATTAGCGTAGTCGATCTTACGTCCACAAAGAGATTTAAACTCTTGTAAAATTGGACCACGACCGATCACTTGTCGTCCATTCGTTGAGCCACGTCTTAGCGTCACTTTTTAGACAATTCACCACGCGCGATAAAAACTAAATCAGTCCAGCCATTTGATATTTTAGCCCGATCGACTTCACCTCAAAATCGTGTACAGACGGGTTGAAATTTGATACGATAACTACGGTTCGCCCGATTAATACTAAGAATGGTATCCGTAAGTGCTTGCGTGGCACTCAAAAACGGTTCATGACTACTATGAGGAGTATTGTCACGTTCATTCGGTATTGAAGATGAATCCGCCGTCCTTTATTCAAAATCACTAAGTCTCGACATAATCGCGTTCAACGTTTACTTCATTAAAGCATCACGACTGCGCGAACGACGACGTTCCTCTAACCTATAAGACTGTCCACGTCGACTCTCGTCTGAGCGCTCTCGAACACGGGAATAATCGCGAATCTGACACGTGTCAGTGGAATGTTCACGACGACGTTGCCACGAAGAACGGTTATGCACACGATTATAACGGCGCGTTCGAACACTACCCGATCTTGAACACCGTTTTCGGCTATGCATTGATGATCGTTCACTGTCACTATTAGTATCACTAGATGCAGACAAATTACGACAGATACTACGCTTCCTTTTTCGCGACTCACTTATTCGCAAAGGTGGGGTCCCTTCCGGCCTACTCCGCGATCTAAAGCGATTACGCATCGCAAACGCATTGAAATTTAAAGCAAATGAAAATTTGTACTAGCGGCTGTTTCTTTGTTCTATCCTCCTATGAAATAATTTAGAAAACAGATAGTGAGTT
>NW_013525513.1:107181-207042 GCF_000836215.1 Papilio polytes
GCCAGCGAGCGAATGCCCGACTTTCAAAGATGGCGGCCCTTATATAATGTGGGAAATGATGCCACACTAAAAATGTCTATTATTCCTTATAATACATATAATTAGAAGAGTTGTATTTTGTTACAGCGTGATACAATAATGAAGTCTAAAATATACTATTTCGAGAATTATATGCGAGCGACAATGACGCCAGGATTTTATTATCCATATTCGGTAAATTTTATTTTTGACGATTTAAATTTTTCAATGCTATTCGTTGCCACTTCGTAGATCTTTCAGTAGGATAGGTCGCTAATAGACTTTGATTATTAAAAACACAGTATTATTAGGATCAAATATCTTCCTTCCTCTACTATTTCTTCTTTATTTTGATAGACAACTTCCACACCTTGCTCTTCCCTGTTTATTTATTATTATTTTGGTAATATTCAAGAATGCATTTACTGTCGAATACGTTTGGAAACGCACATCTTAAGTCGAAGTTGACAACTTGCAACACTCACTATACACGCCGAACATTCACATACATCAACTGTACTAACAAGTTCTACTCGTCATAAGTTTGAATCTACCATATGTTTGTCCTAGCCGATCAATTACTGCAGCCTGTCGATGGCATGTGTCCACGATTCCAGACCGGTGTGCGCCACCTCGCCCGATGGCTGCAGTCGCCGCAAGTTTCTTGACCAATGCGATATGTTCGAGTACAATTGTGACTATAACGCACGTATGTACCAATGTTTACTAAATCTAATAAGCGCTTTTATTTGCAGAGGTGGTTTACTTTGAGGCTTGTAATTGGTACGATAGATGCTCAAAAATTAAAGTTTGATTATCTGAAATATAAAATTACTCCTAAATTTTTCAACCCGGCAACTTTGCTAGTGATTTCTATCAGGCATTTCTGTTTAGTCAAGTATTTTATGTTATCCGATATTTTTTAACATTAGGTTATTTTAACAGAAGCGTTTTTTCTTTACTACATTAGGTAAATTCTCAAATTCAAAATTCAAATCTCAAATTTTCAATAACAACCCGGTTATTAGTAAAATATAGGAACTACCAATGTTGCCATTTAAAAAACTTTGCCATTAACTTATCAATAACGAATTATTTTTCAGACTTTACTACCGCAGTGACGACACAATGTCCACATAGTATGGTTGATTTCGCTTGTTAAATCTAATAAATGTATCCAAAAATAAATAAACCATAGACAAAACTTTTGAACTTTCAATTCCATCCTACGGCATATTATTAAGAGATTACGATTTCTAGGACTAACTAATATATTGGGAAACAAATTAATATATTTAAACCTAGTAACTGGATATTACTCCTTTCTGGTTTTTTATCAACCATAAACCTTCTGCAAGTTCTTGATAAGATATTACTTAAAATGTAAAGATTTTTAAAATTATGCGTATAAAGATTATTAGGAAATCTAATAATCGAAAGTTGAATTAAATATATTCGAAAATGTAAAGGGCAATGTAAAAAGGCAAGATACGATCATAAACCTTTTGTAAGAATTGATATCGAAAAGTAAAAACATTTTATAATTACTTTTAAGATTGAAATATTTTTTTTCAGATTACGAAATGATCGAATGTGAAAGTCCAAACAATTCGGAGAACGTGAAATCTTGTACTCCAGATGTTTCAAAGCTGCATACAACAGCGATGAAAGATTATTATTATTCTATTTATAAAGTTAAAGATACATTTGTCACAAAAGAAGACTTAGTTGTATCTGAAGCACCTGATAATGTTGAAATATTAAAAGATTTGACTTCTGAAGAGCAAATACAAGAGAGTACATTGCAAGAAAGTACTTGTAAAACAAATTGTAAAAGACCACGAACATGGGCAACAACTGTCAAAGGAGAAACGAGAGATTTCTTTCGAATTTTGCAAAACAGTCAAGATAAGAAACGTATTTAATTTAAATGTACAATTACCTTTTGTTCGCTAATTTTTCTGTGTAGTTATGATTTAAAAAACATATGTTATAATAAACAAAGCTACTAAATTAACTTAAACTTATATGGTTTTTGCGGGGCCATATTTGTGCATATTTTTTAATTTGTGTCATGTAATGTTTTCAATAAATAAATAATAATAATAATAATAATAAATAATTTAATAAATAGTTAAAACGTCACTCAATGATAATATAGCGTTCTAGTGGTAAGAGAATTTTTAAAATCTTTGGAATTAAATCTGGTTAACTACATCTGATAAAATGTTAAGATTTAAAATGCAATGATTGTTACTTCTTTTTTTGATGCTTTTGCTTTTCTTTGTTATCTTTAGGTTACTTTGCATTTGTACCTTCCTGTTTTTAAATCGTTTATTTCAGCTGCAATTATTTACCTTGGTGTTTTTGCTATTTATTTCTTACAGTAAAATGAATACAACAATATTTGATAACATTTATTTTTATTATTATTTCTTACATATACTTAGTCTTTATAAATAAATTGAATTTAATATAATGTCAAACATTGTCTTAGAAAAATTAACAATAAAAGATATTATCTCACTATCTCATACGACTAATTAAGGCAGTAACAATTTGAGCATTTTTCTCGTAATGAGTAGTAGTTTTCTTAGTGATTTTAAAATAACAAATAATACTACACAATTAAAATTATAAGTTTAATTGACTAGCATAGGTTTAATCACGTCGTTATTTCTTGGTTTCTTTTTTCTAAATGCATTAATAAGACAGTCGTCTGCGAATATTTTTTGACTTCCTTTATAATATGCTTCTATTTCCGCTAATGATCTGTTTTCCGTTTCCGGTAAATATAAGTATAAATACACTGTTCCTATAAATGTAAGTATGGCGTAGATAGCAAATGTACCGCTTATATGGAAACTAGCTTCTAAGTTATAATTGGTTTTTGTCGCTATAAACACTATGACGTAGTTGAGTGCCGCTGCCAATCCTGTCGCCATACCTCGACTTCTGTAAAGGTAATTAAAAATTTTATTACTATTTATTTTATTATTACATATTTTACATTACACATTGCATTACCACGCCCGCGTTAAATTAAACAAAAAGTAAATTGCCTATGTGTTCTTTCAGACTATCATCTACATCTGCAGCAATTTCATGCAATTGCAATTGCATGCAATTTCATCAAGATTCGTTAAGCAGTTTAGACTATCCATCTAAAACTTTCGAATTTACAATAAGCGTAGGATTCATTTCGTTAGAAAAAGTTAAGAGTTAAAAGAAACTTATCAATTTTGAAACACTATGCATTAAAATTGTTAAAACGTTGGTCTTAATGCATTTATTATGTAATATTCATTTTCTTCAACTTAAAATTTAACAAAAAATAAACTTACCTAAATGGAAACACCTCAGATAATAAAATCCATGGAATACCCAAGCTCGTGACGCACACTAGCGCCATTAGTAAGGCAACTGGCCACACCTCTTTTGCCTCCGGGAACGTACTCATTTCATAGGAGAATACAGACATAGGAGTCTTGATACTTGCGTACACGCTGATACCAAGACTGCAGAACGCCGTGGCTAGGAGTGATCCTACAACTAACTTTCTCTTCCCTATCGTTTTCACTATTACAGCCGATACCAAATTCATTAATATAAGTACAGCGCCTACTATAACCTGAAAGAAACAAAAATGTAGTTCAAATGCTACTGATATTTCAATAACAGATGGCGCTAGTTTAACACATTGTACATGGCAAGTTAATGGTGTTTTAATTTATTGGGCTATAAATCTCTTCAACATATCTTTTTTACATATTTCAAACATTGAATTTAATGTTGACCATAAAACCATAAGTAAGAACTTAATTAATAGATTAACTATTTGTTTTTCAAAGCAAGTTACTATAGATACCAAGAGACGATTAACGATTTGCGACATATTTTGCCTATGGGGTTAAATTAATTAAACAAAAACACTTTGATCAGATGATAAGAATTATGAATTAGAAAATTTGTAAAATTTTATTATCTTGTGAGTTTTATGCCTTAACTGGCTTTCGCTCGCGACTCCGTCCGCGTGGAATTAAAAAAAATGAGTAGCCTATGTGTTCTTCTAGGTTATCCTCTACCAGTATACCCAATTTCATTGAGATCCATTCAGCCGTTTAGGCTACAAACTCTAACAAACATCCATCCATCCATCTAAGCTATCGCATTTATAATATTAGCAAGATTGTAATGATTAAATTAACTTAGCAGACTGTTTAGTCAATGGGACGGATTCTGCGCATCAGTGTTACTGATTCTATTTAGCGTTACTTACCACGAAGGTTTTAGCGTCGTATTTCATGCCCAGAGCCTTACAAAAGTTGACCAGATTCGGACGGACAGGTATGAGACCACTCAAAGTATGAAAAAGAAAGTACCCCATCACCAAAGTGAATGGTCTCATTGTTTCTTTGACGAAGAAAACATGTTTGAACTTTAATATGATTCCTTCAATAATACCACAGTTCATATGCTCACAAGATCCCATATCACTTTCTCCATCTTTAAAACAAACTACGCATTGCTGATTGAGGTCATTGTATTTGAGAAGTTGTTCAAATTCCTCCTTTACATCTTCCGGCTTCACCCAACCTCGTAGACGACACAGAGATTTTAGAGCTTCTTTTTGGCGACCTTTCGACAACAGCCATATTGGTGTTTCAGGTACCTGAAAATTCAAATAAAGATGTTACGAAATAATGATTAAAAGTTGAAGACATCAGTGTGGAGAATGTTAATGACGCCTTTTACATTAAAGTATCTATTCCGTTTAGGTTATAGGAAGTCGTAATTGAACGGATATAATTAATTACAAAAGTACAGTGACCTTTGCTAGCGGTATTCTATCTTTTAAGCGATAATCGTATAAATGTATTATACGTCTTGAGGCGATAAATGTCTGGAATGTGTGAAGAATGCAGGTAACCTAGTTGTTTATTTTATTAAAATATTAATAACGCCCTGATTGTTTCTTCGTAAGAGTCGATATTTTTTGTTTAAAGGTGCATAGCAATTCTGTGTGGAAGGTGACAGTACAGACGGCTGCTAAATACTTAAAACGGGTATACATATTTTTGAAACTGAAGGTGTATACAAGTCTCAGAAGATTTGTAAATGTTTACAAATTTATGCAGCTGATTGTACATGTCTTGCGTAAATTCGATACATTTTTAATATAATGTTATATTTACCAATAATACGAGTGCCATCGTTGCTAAAGGTACAGATAGCGACACAAGTGCTGCCTGTCTCCATGGCAACACAGTGCCCAGTAAGTACGCTACGAACATTCCCGCGGATGTAAAACCATTTGTCAGTGTTGTAAGACATCCTCGGATTGATGGATCACTGGAAAAAGTCAAAAACAAAAGTTTAATTATATAGTTTTTCAATATAACTTATCAAGGACACTTTTAGTTGAGCTACGAGTATATTAAAACATCCTTTTTATAAAAAACCCCTGAACATTTGACAAACACGACGACGAAATTTGTTAGTCTGGCAAAAAATAAATACACTTAGAAATCTAATGAGAGCTAACTACGAATAAAATAATGCATATTGTTTTGCTATTTTTAACTGAATTATAATAATTAAACAATTAAGTACTAGATTAATCTCGATAGCCAGATTTCAGACATTTAATCTGAAGTGACAAATGACAATTGTCTTAATAAACATGAAATTGTTTTTAAGACTGGCCACTCAAATATCTCGGCTGATAAATTCAGTCACGTAGGCCATTAACTAATACGATCTACATTTATAATGTTTGTCGTATGTCTTCAACCTTTTTTTTTTGAATTTCGAAATACATTCTGTTTAAAAAAAAAGAGTTTTATTGAGGAAACGAATATAAATATAAATAAATGACATTTCAATGATGTTAATTCAAATATATTTCCTTGTTAATGTCGTTTTTATTCGGTGAAAAAAAAATCGGCTGATATTAAATACATAAATGATTATTTAATTACAAATAAATATAATTTTATTAGCGTAGAAGCGTGCTAAGCGTTTCGTATTTTCCAAATAAATTATACAAAAATATTATTTCTACAAATTTGTATTTATTTAATTATTTAAACAGATGGATTGTAATTTCTATCAAGCACGACGTATAAATACTCACGTAACTTCTCCGACGTAGGTAACTGATGGTGCCTCCATAATACCGATCCCAATACCCAAGAGTGCGTTGCCGACGAACAGAGAAGGCACATTCCAAGCATGGTACATAAGCAGCCAAGCAATTAAGTGCGGAATGTTAACCAGAAATAAAGCCTTCTTTCGCCCGAAATAGTCCAAAAGGGGCCCCGAAAATATACTGCCCAGTGGTTGACATAAAAACGCCATACTTCCTGGAATTAAAAAATATTTATCTTTACCATTCGAACACATTTGGAAAATTCACCTTTGTATATCATCATCTTACTAACCTTACTAATATTATAAATGCGAAAGTTTAGATGGATGGATGGAAGTTTGTTAGAGTTTGTAGCCTAAACGGCCGAATGGATCTGTCTGTAATTTGGCATAGATGTTGAGCACAGTTTAGAAGAACATATGGGCCACTTGCTTTTGTTTCTTTTCATTCCACGCGGAAGAAGTCGCAGGCGAAGCTAGTATTAAGATATTTGTGACTACATAACGAACAATTATAAAACATAATATAACTATGTAGTTTTATTTATGCATAACCCCGATTGAATGAGGGTAGATTCTCTAATCGTAGTTTTTACTTTAATCTCAACTTTGCATTACAACTTCTTGAAGTATTATAAGGATCGAGGAAAGGCGAAAAACTGTTCATACTTCTGTTCCATGAGATCGTTTTTTCTTTTTTTAATTATAAAATACCGTTATATCGATAATATCTGAGCAAGGATTCGTATAACGGAAATGGTGTCAACTCCGTGCACTTGTTTTCGGTTAACATAACCTTCACAGATTCAGACATTTCATCGGCAAGGGAATAAAATTTAATTCGAAATTACAATAATTTTAATTTTGTCAATAACCAAAAATATAAAAGAAAATATAGGTAATATAGACAGAAAAAAAAACTGTTTACAGTTTTACCATTGCAAATTAAATACACGATTGAGTTTTGACCTCGACTCAGTTGTAATTAAGAGATTAAACATTAATTATTAGTGATCTAATTTATTTTAATAATCAATACAAAAAATATTTTTAAGTACGCTATAAAATTAATTTTAAATGGTTATTCGTCTTAATCTGTGGCCTTAGTAAGTTATGTTCAAGGTACTGTTACGTAAACATGGGGTAATTAAAATGTTAAATAAATAAAAATGACATATGAACTTTAAAATAACATACTACGCGGACACCTTGTGGCCATAGAAAGTTTTATAATGTCTTCATTATAAACGAATATAAGAGAAACAACATTATTAATAAAGCTATAAAGATATTTTTAAAAAACAAGCTTTAGCAACAATAATAGCTTAAAAAAGCGTATTTTAGTTAAAGTAGGTTAAGGTCTAACAGCTCTGGAAATAAAAAAAAAAAAACAATTTACTTCTCATACTATATCCTTTAACACACAATTTATGCAGTTTAAAAATGTAATGACATAAGTAACTTATGGCTGAATATTGAAACGAATCTCGAACACCTCACTTCGTATGCTTACAATTTGACTGGCATCATAATTTTATTAAAATTTGTAGTCTAAGTGTGGCCTTAGTTAAGAAACTATAACATGTTTAAATGTTCTTTCAGTGTTCGACTGTTGAGTATTAATGTTAGCGGAAGTATGTAATTGATGTTAACTAAAACATTCTACATACAACTTTTATCTCACTAAATGTTGCTCGTGACTTCGGCCACGTGGAATAAAAATATTGTAAAAACATATAGTCTATGTTACTCCGTGACAATGCAGTTATTTTTTGGTGAATGAATTTTTAAAATCGGTCCACGATTTCTGAGTTATTTCAATACATAGAAAATCCAAAAATCCAAATTTTTACTCGATATATTGATATTAAGATTAACAAGCCAAAAACTGAAACGATATCAAAATGTATAACATCGTCTTAGATGTTAAGGCCTTGCTAAAACTCCAAATTTCAACAAAACGTCGACGCTGTTACACTATAAACTATGCTTATGATGCGAAGTGTAGAAGATTCCTTTCAATATTCGGCTGTAAGATTGTTCTGACTGGCCGTTTTTATTGGATTTTTTCATGTTTTGTTTTTGAATAGTTGACTAATTGAATTCAGTTCAATAACACCTACGAAATAATATTGTAAACAAGAAAAAGCTCTCCATTCCATCCAGTATTTTATCTCTACTTATTACACTAATTAATGTTTCTTGGAAGTTGCCAGTGACACGTTAAGAAAAAAAAGACGAGACGTCTGTCAGTTTCCACGGCCCAAACTGTATTTATCGCTCTCCCACTTTTTTCAAGGGGAGTAAAAGAGATGGCATGACTTAGTACAGCTGTTAGGGTAACTCAAGGTTTAAGTCAACCATTATCTTAACTAGTTTGTTATGGAAGTTTTTAACATACGAGTAAAACTGTGTCTCGCCCACAGTCGAAGAATAAATTTAAGATAAAATTATTGGAAATCTACATATATATTTACGTTTTTATTTTAATTTGAATCGGATTATCGTAAATTTATTTCTTATCTTATTATATCTTGGTTATATAAAAAACATATTTAATATATTTCATTAGTTAGCATACGTGTTTTATAGTAAATGGTTTAATAATAAACTAAAGGTTTTTAATGTGTGGAACATAACTTCGATTGAATTAGATATTTAGAGCGTTTTTACTATTCTTATAACAAAAAAAAAACATAAGAGCTAGGAATTTAACTATCAACTGTGTGGATGATGGTGTTATACATTTCATGGTAGTCTTGACTCCTGCAGTAGGTTGCCCTGTGTTACAGGAGCCAATTCCTTCCCCAATACTTCATTACAATCCATTTAATGTCTACACAGAGAAATACATTACGTTTAGTTAGTTATTTTGAATCTGATAAAAAAGTTACAAAAAACATATATCAGACTCTTAAATAAAAGAAAGATTAATATGGATTAGTTATTTGTTTTTGCACTTTTTCAAATTAACTTTTACTGTATCAAACACGTTCATGCGTTTAATCCATTTAAACAAAAACGAACCGTTTAATCCTGCCCGTCTATCATATATCTATACTAATATAATAAAGCGTAAACACACACTACTTTGTGGCGTACGATGTCAGCAATCACAGCATATTTTCGAATAACTCTTTTATTAATACAAAAGCTCTACACTTACGCTTTAGGCTATATATTTTCAGGCTATTAAACTTATGGGGTAAATAAATTGGAAAAATACCTTCATGTGGGAAAGGGACCATAAACGACAAGCTGTTAACATTAAGAAAGCAAGGTTATTATGGTAATGTTGATTTTGACATTTGCAATTGAGAATTTGACAAATGTAAACAATGAGTTTTCTCTCATGTGGATGAACCCGCACAGAAACAGCTAGTAATTATATAATTGTTGATGTCATTATTTCAATCTTCATTTATCTGTATAGTAAAACATGGTTGTATTAAGATCACATTACGTATGCAAAATAAATTTATTCATTTTTAAAGTAACCTGCTAATGGAAATAATGTTCTTTAACGACATAACTATTGACAATATTATAATATATGTTAAATAATGTTATAAAATAATACATTGATTTAAAATCTGTTTACTGACACTTTTGAATGTTTGGTTGATTTATTTATACGTTTAATTTGTATGTTACAAATTTTTATCAAGATCTACGATCATCTTAAGTGATAAGTTGATAGATTGATAACAATTAAAATAGTTAAGTAATTTCATGTAATAACAAGGTTTTTCAAGTTTAATTAACAATTTATTTTATTTTATGCATGAATTACGCTTCAATCATACAGAAATAAAATAAAAACTTGGTCGACTGTCTAATATAATGACACCAAGTTTTTAAAAACTTCACAGAAAACACTTTAGGACGTTGTCTGTTGGAATTACATACAAAATCTATTTTTTTTTACAGGGATCATAGTCGATCACAAATGCAGTTAATTTTCTATAGTTCAACGAAAAGATTAGTATGCATTTGTTTTTCCGAACGCACGGTTCTAACTTACTAATATTATGAATGCAAAAGTTTGGATGGATGGTAGATGGATAACTTCAAAAGGGCATAACACACCTTAATGATAAGCAAGATATGAAACATAGTCTGGAAGAGCACAAAATATATTTACAAAGTTTATTTTTAATTCCGCGCGGACGAAGTCGCAGACAGAATTAGTGTTTATAATCTTTATCCAAAATAAAACGATATATTGGCCTAGATGTTTGAATAAGGAAAGGACAAACTAAAATCAATAGAAACATAAGTATTTTACTTTTAGATCAGTTTTAAATTAACAGATAAGCAAAGAATTAACACTTTTAAATAATGCTAATCCTAATCTACTTATAAGATTGCATCTTTCGCATCAATGACGTAAACAGAAGAAGTGTAATAAAAATAATGTCGAAATCAGCACTTAACAAACAAAGAAAAAGAAATATCTACATATACTCTATGCTATTATAATAAAGCGTAAACACACACTTCTTTGTTGCCTAAGATGTCAACAATTACAGCATATTTTTGAATAATTCTTTCTTTTTTAATAAAAAGCCCTACACTTATGTCACGCTTTAGGCTATATATTTTCACGCCATTAAACTCAGGGGGTAAATATTTTGGATAAAATTCTAATGTGGGAAAGAAAGCGTAAGTTGCTGCCAACATCTAGGAAGCAAAATTGCCAATGTTTGTCATGTCATGTCAGTTTGACATTTGCTATTGAAAAATTGACAAATATAAACAATAAAATATATTTTTATAATTTCATGTGGATGAAATCCCACAGGAACAACTAGTTTTCCCGTGCGACTTCATCCAACCAACGAAAAACGTCGTTTTTCTATTTTATTCGATACTAGCTTTCGCTCGCGATTCCATCGGCTTGGAATTAAAACAAAATATAAAAGTAGCCATCTGCATCTGTGCCAAATATTGGATTCATTCTGCAGTTTAGACGACAAACTCTAATAAACATCCATGCATACATCCAGATTTTCGCATTTATAATATCAGTAAAATCAGATAAACTCATTTTAAACATTTCGATTTACGCAAAATTGTATATACTTGTGTACAAAATTATACAGAATACGGTTACTTGTTAAGACTTAAATTGCAACCCGTTTAAGTTCTCGGAATAGATAGCAGATAACAAGTTTGGGTGCCTTAATCAGGTGTCCACAACCTTTGGATCCACAATCTACATCATAAATATTGTTGGCTCTTAAACATTTCAATAATATTCTAAACATATAATAAAATTCGAGTGTCTGTATTGAAGAAAAAATCCAGATTTCGGGAAGATGACTTATTTGAATTGCTTTTAAAATTTTTTTGTCTGCCCGCTAGCCGCGTTTGTTCCGGGCAATATCCGAAACGGTTGGGCCGATTACGACCGGACTTTTACTGAAGGGTATCAGACAAAGACGGGTACATTATAGGCTACTTTTTATCTTAATATTGCGTACACCAAGTTGCGGGCAACAGCTAGTATTTAAAATAAAAATACTTTTACTGATGCACAATTCCAGTGGACGAACAAGCAGCGGGAATAACGATAAATATTTAATTATTTAAATAAGATTATCTCGGAAAAAGTTTGCATATAACTGTGAAAAGGTTGCCGACCCCTTGCAAGTGGCCATAATGAAAAGTCCTTTAAGATACCTGTATTATTTAAAAATAAACTTATACACTAGTTTGCATATGAATATGAAAACTGGAATGCGTAAGGTAGTTAAAAATATAGGCGTATTAGAAATGTCTTCTTACCAAACCACGAGGCTTGCTTCTTATTGATAGAGAGGCCTTCCTTTGCATCCAAGACTTCAGGCAAGACCATAGTCACGAAGCTTATAGACATGCCTAGACCCACCAGCAGGAAATCTAGCGCCAAACATGCTAATACCTGGAAATATAAGTCAAAATTATCGTAAATTTAATCAATTAAAAAACACGAATGTGTATATTTTTGTTTTATAAAGAAAAAAGAACAATCTGGCAATTATAAAAAACTTGTCTTGTCAAAACTGTAAAATTTCAATCAACATGGATTTGTATAATTTTGCATATATTTCGATTTTTTATTTGTCTATAGAAAGATGTTAAGTATAAATGCATTATATAGCTAAAAAGAAACAAACGTTCCAGTAAATTTTAAACACATTGCGTGCAATTTGATAAGATTTTCAAGTTCTTTTAACTAAAAAAAATAAAAAAAAACATACAGATGAATTGAGTACCTCCTTCTTTTGGGAAGTCGGTCAATAAAGTAAACATAAACCGAAAATCTACATTTTAATAAAATTTGTTACATTAAACTTAAAAAAAAAAATTGATTCGTAAAATAATATTTAAATGTTTAGCATTTAAAATGAAGTCATAGATTAATAAAGATGACATTAAATCTTTAATTTATGCAAATAAATATGACATGCAGTTTTTTTTTTCATTGCACACAACACATAATTTCATTCTTGATCGCGACTATAAATTAAAATAAAATGACATTTAATATTTACAAAGTTTTTTCAACAAATAATATAAAAGTTTTGGCAATTAAATTGTTGAATTATTAGTTGGATGTTAATTTCTACGTTTTATTTTATTATTTTAAATACTGTTAGTGTTTATTAATTGTTTATGATGTGCCTAAAATTAATATAAGACATTTATTCGCCTATTCTTTTAACATTTCCATTGTAAAAAGTCTTAAATTAAATACTGCAGTTTATAAAAGTTATTTACTTACTAGATATTATGATTCACAGAGTTAAAAAAATATTTCTATGGAAGACAATTGTCATTTTAAAAAAATAAATAATGATTCAAATTAAAACAGGAAATGAAAAATAAAGAAGGATACTAGTTACTTAATCTTTTTTTAAAGATTAATTTCAGGAATTCATCATTAAGAAGCATCGTTAAATTTAAATAAATAAATGATCTAAAACTAATGAAATTGCTGAACTCTGAGTGCATTTAATATATACAATTTTCTATTAATAACTTTTTTAATTTTATTCCATAGTAATTTATTCAAAAATTAATCGTTTATTTATGGAAATATTTTTGTGTACCCAAAATACCAGAAACTTCTAAAAATCTAGTTTCAATCTTAGATCTTACAAATATTGTGAATGCGAAAGTTTAGATGGATGGATGGATGTTTGTTAGAGTTTGTAGCCTAAACTGCTGAAGGGATGTCAATAAAATTTACACAGAGTACAGTCTAGAAGAATACATAGGTCATTCACATATGTTTTGTTTTTAATTACACGCGGACGGAGTTGCGGGTGAAAGCTAGTTATATAAAACCGTTAAAACACATACCTGAGATGATACAACTCTCCATCGACTGATTTTCTTTACTTCGTCATTCATTTGTATAGTCATTTTACACAAATAAATTGTTTCTTCACAGGAACACTATGTCGCAACTTGCACAAATAATATATAACAGTTGTTATAATCTTGTTTTCAAATTGAACTCCTTATTTGTCACTTTTATTGTCTTCATTAATTGTTATTTAATAACTTTATCACTGTTATTACAAATATAATCAACACGTTTTATACACTAAATTGTTTTAACAATTACAAATATTGTTTATATTTTTCTATGCTTTGCTCTATCCAATAGAACGTACCATTTCTGTTACCAAAGTCGTGAATGAATTCTGAAGTGTCCAATAATCAACAAACATTACTTAATTGTTTAACGTGAAACTATTATAGCTTGACCAGTAATATTAAAACCCTGACCATGCGGCGGATAAAAATGGAACTAATTTTCTGCACATATTGCAAAGATGTTTTAAAGAAGTCGATTGTAGCGCCATCATGTCGGGTTTTTTTATATTTTTGGTTAATCTATATTAGTTATCTGCTATTACAACAGAACTGTATACCAATTTACATAGATTTGTATGCATATATGTTACCATAGAGTATAACCGCTTTTAAAACGATATTTAAAATCAAATTAATTTATACAACCTCAAATGAAAATTATTTTTGATGACACCCAAAAACTATTGACAATTTTTATGCTTTTTTTGTAAACAAATAATAAATTAAAGCTTTTATTGATTCCTTACAACTTTTATCCTACGTTTTAATTTTATTTTGTAACGTTTAAACATTTTTTTTCTATGTCCGTTATAGACAGGATTCTAGAAGCATCGTTATAATTATTTAACGTTAATAAATTTGATTCCATGTTAATTACCTTTTGATTTGTAGTGATCAAGTCTGTTCAATTTATTAGAAGCGCGTGCAAGCTTTTCGGATTTGTATAAATTATTTTAAAGGCATCCAACCTTGATGAATTGAGACTGGATTATTTTAAATTTTAATTTGAATATTCTCATTTAAATCGGATGCGATAACATAAGACAAAGCGACGTTTTATTAATGCGAGTCGATTGAATAAAAAACTAAATGCATCTCGTAATAAATATCTAATCTTATTAAGGTACGAAAAAAGGTTTTTTTTGTATTATATTTTGTAGTTTTGGGGTTGTTTGTGCGCGAATTCATCCAATTTTTGTACTGTTATTCTCAATCTCTTATTTGGCCTAAGTTTGGGAGCATTTTAGAAGTATATTTCAACACAAAAAATCACTTTCAAATTTTACTAGCTATTGGTTTAAATTACCGAGTAACCGCATTAAAAATAAAAAAAATAATTTCGCCATACAATTTGATACACAATTAGCATTAGTGCGTGTTAAAATATTATTTTGTGCCACGTAAAGTAATACTATTGTTTAAAATCGCTGACCAAAACGTCCATACAAAGTTTTGTCATCAGCAATAAAAGGAAGTATTAAATGAACATTTATTGAATACATTGCAACGTACATTTTAAAGTTACGAAATCGTAAACCCGATTTTTAATACTATAGTTTAAATTAACGGAATTACAATCACCTTTTAATGACCAGTGACGAATTATACCATTTGCGGTTAGAAAAAAATTATAGATATTAGAGAAAAAATCACGTCTGCGTGTTACTTGAGAATTTAAAAAAAATTAAAACCCGCCAGAAACGTTCAGTTTTAAATGAAGGTTAAAACAAGTGTAGGCGAATTTTTAAAAGTTCTTATTTTTGCTTATGATCGTCAGTTTACATTGCACAATTCGACTGTTCACAGCCTGAGTGTGACGAGAGTCTTACTAACGAATTTATAGACACTTTTTTACTATGTTAATATTTCCATTGTCCATAGATTTATAAACAACTAGCTTCCGCTCGGAACTCCGTCCACGTGTAATTAAAAAAAAAAAAAACAAAAATAAGTAGCATATATGTTCTTCCAAACTAACCTCTACATCTATACCAAATTTCATCGAAAACTCTAAGAATCACCCAATCATCCATCTAAACTTTCCCATTTAAAATATGAGTATAATTAGCAAGATATACCTAATGAGTTGTCCAACTAAGAACCAGATAATCTTGTATAATCCAGCAACGGTTAGTTTTAAAAGGCCACTATTGACGTAAGAAACAGCCTTTGTGTGCCTTAAATTTCAGGCTCGTGTCAATGCTGGTTTCAGACTATAAGTAATAAATTAGGCATATTTATTGCCTATGGCAAAACTTGTTAGATAAAAGATTAATATGAGAAAGCTAATAAAGTTGCGTAAATTTAATGTAGTAGTTAGAAGCAGTCGCTCGACCACAATTTTGTTACAACATTTTTTTGTAAAAACTTTAAGTAAATCTTTAAATCTTTGAAGGATCAATATTACTTGAAAAGGGTACCGATTGATGACCGATGTTCGAGTTAATATAGCAACCCCTTGAGATACATGAGCAACCCTACTTTATTTCTCCATTGGGGATCTACAACAAAAGAACTTGTCTTAATCTTACTTTAACATAGACCTTTTTGTTCCTAAAACCCTCAAAACCGTTTTATAAACCCAAGTTAGGTCGATAAATTATTTTGATTTTGCATAGAAAAAATAATAAAGAATTAGTTAATAATATGTAGATTAGGTAATTTGGCTTTATAAACCGTAATTACCACATATAGAGGAAGTAACAATAGCGTAATAAAATATATTTTAAATATAAAATACTAGCTTTAGCCCGCTACTCCGTCCGCGTGGAATAACAAAAAAAATAATTAGCCTATGTGTTCTTTCAGACTATCCTCTATATCAATGCTAAATTTCATTGAGATCCGTTCAAGAGTTTAGGCGACAAACTCTAACAAACATCCATTCATCTAAACTTTCGCATTTATAATATTAAGTAAAATGTAGACACGTGTAATCTATAGGCCGTTATACTATTTAATTAATCAATCGCCTAAATATAAACATTTTTTTTAAACAGGTTAGAATAAATACTGATAAATATCAAGAGATTTTCGTGGGAATTATAAATATTTAGATAAGCATCACAGATGTGAATACATAAATCTGTAAAGAGAACTAAGAAGTCTTTGAACGCTACCAATTTTACAACCGATGAAAAAAAAATAATAAAAACACTTACAACTTTTTTAACGTTTATAAAACTCATCGATTTTAATCATTTTATTAGCGTTTTTTCTAGAATTAATAAATTATTAATTGACGACAGCATTTGCATTCTTTGCGGCTCGTTCCGTTGCCTTTTTTAAGCACAAAAAAACCTAACAAAATATCATCACACATTATAAAACTCAATGTCTTTTTTAACAAAATTGTTCACATAATATGGGAAAAAACTGTCGTTTTTTTCGCAACTTTTTTATTTATTTATTTACAATAGGAAGCCAACCTATGTCTATCTAACTATGATTTCACTACGGTTTCAATGCTTTCGATCAAAGTTACAGGTTTTGTCAAACGTCCTAAACTTCGAGAATGTTCTATGGCGTTCCATTGGTTAACCTGTCTTTTTGGCGGACTTCCCAATAGAAGGAGGTACTCAATTCCACTTTATTTTTTTTAAAAGAAAAGGAAAGTAATCACAATCTGTTTTTTTTTTTAAATAAAAATATGAGTAAAGTTTCGTTAATTAACTAACATTTCTTCTAATCATTCCAACTAAGCTCTAGGCTTGTGCTAGAATATGGTTGACGAATAGTCGGATGGCGGGATTCGAACCCTTGACCGCAAAATCGGTAGATTTAGTGTAAAATCTTAGTTATCTATATTTTAATCATGTTTGAGTATCAAAAATAAGTTATAATTTATGTTTACTTTAAATGGTTGGCAGTAGCAACGTAATAGTGTTCGTAGCTGTTGATTTTTATGTTTAACATAGGTCCTTGTGATAATGGTTTATTTGTGATAAACACTAACATAAAAATTTATAGTTGATACATTTTGATACGCACATTAGTGGATACGGCTGTTAGTCCTATAGTAGCCAACATTTACAGCATAGTTTAAAGCAATTAATAAGGTAATTTTTTTAACTTTTAAAATCTCTGTCAGGAATAAGTAGTTTGAAAGTATTTATTGTTAATTCAGGGTTTATAATGTAAAAGAACTTGAAAGTATATTAAAAAGTCATATTTCCTTTTTTCAATATGTTTTAAGCAAGCACTCTCAGGAATGGAATTTTACGGTTAAATATTCATAATTGTCACAGTATTCCTTGACTTTATTTACAATTAAAAAATATCTTAAATGCTTTTTTTCATTGGCTCATATTTTAAGAAGCAATCTTAATTTTGCTGTAACATCATATCTTAAAATTTGATTGTTATTTTATAACAATTTTATAGCAACATTGAGATTGGAAAATAACCTTTCATAAACCCTTTGATTTACCAAACAACGTATAAAGATCGAAATCTTTTAATATCTGATAAAGGTCCGTCGTAACTTTGGGTATTTTAATGGCGATAGAAATTAAAAACAAAATAAAATTTGTCAATACGGGAAGCAGGATTTTCTGTACAAAGCAGTGAAACTTGTATTGAAGTTCTTTGAACTGTATAATTTGTTGCAAAAGTTTCGTGTATAGCATATACGAGTATTATCTGACCAGTATAAACATCACCATATCGCATAAATGTAAAAATAATTTCTTTAAGTATTCATGTATTTTACTTGCATCATGACGTAATGATATTAGTGATAGAGACGCTCTTTTGACAAGTTTTCTTTCCTGGTTAAGCTTTTATATAGCCTATATAAGCTTTAAAAAAAATTAAAGTAACCTTCTATTAATCTTACTTCTTACTAATATTATAAATGCGAAAATTTGGATGGATGGATGTTTGTTAGAGTTTCAGCCTAAACGGCTTACAGCATCTTGATGAAATTCGGAATAGATGTAGAACATAGTCTGGAAAAACACATTGCCTACTTACTTTTTTTTTAATTCCACGCGGACAGAGTCGCGGGCGAAAGCTAGTTTGTAATACAAATATGATATACGTAATTATAACTATTTTTGGTTATATTAGTAATAGTAACTATGATAAATGTTAAAAAATAAAAATCGTTACAAATAATTTGTTTAATTTGAGATATTCTAATATTCCGAACTTATCAAGGCATTTCCTTTTTAAATTGGCATATGCAAAATAAAACAATTTAAGATTAGGATGTTTTTTTTTTAAACAAGATACATATATTAATTTATGTGAGAAAATATTCGAGTAATTAAAACACGAGGCAAATAAATGAGATTAAAATATCAATATGTACATTGAGAAAATTATCTAATAATTATCGAAGATATAATCTACCTTGTTATTATCAAAAAGTTTTATAAATAACTAGCTTTTGCCCGCGACTACGTCCGTGCGGAATTAAAAAAACAAAAGTAAGTAGCCTATGTGTTCTATATCTGTGGCAAGATTAATCCAGATCCGTTCAGCCGTTAAGACTACAAACACTAACAAACATCCATCCGTCAATCCGTCCATCCATCCACCAATTCATCTTATCTTTCGCATTTATATTATTAAAGTATGAAGTATGATTTGTGATCCTCAAAGATGTAACTTGGCGTCGTATTAATGATAACTGTTATGTTAAGTAATGGTGATGACATCCATCGTGGAGTGATCCGTTATTAGCGTACTTTGCTATCTTAAGTTATGCGCTAAACTTCAAGTTAAATTTATTATGTAAAAGGCGATTAATATCAGTGACAAAAGGGCTTCTAAAAATTCTATTTTTTTTAATATTCCGACAAATCTAACTGCATATTAATGAAAAAACTTCGCTTACTGAATGACTGATGGGGGTCTTGATTTATATATTCTTTTATCAAATAGAATAAGCGTAGGTAGCATAGTATTACTGTGGATTTCCACAGACAATAATCTTACGAATATTATAAATGCGAAAGTTTAGATGGATGGATGGATGTTTGTTAGAGTTCGTAACCTAAACGGCTAAATGAATCTGGGTGAAATTCATCGTAGGTGTAGAGTATAATCTGGACCAACACATATGCTACTTGCTTTTGTTTTTTTTTATTCCACGCGGATGGAGTCGCGGGAGAAAGCAAGTCTAGTATAAAAAGTAGAGCTATCTCAGATTATCCGAATGAATTAGAAGCATGAGATCATATTTAGAAAGATATGTCCTTTTTACAGATGTGTCTGTGGAAGCCCACGGTTATTTCTTTTATCTTTATCTGTTTATAAATTATTTTGAATAACAAATGGAATTCTACACACATACGTCACGCAATATTACGTAATACACCATACTGTTACACAATATAAAATAATATTATGAAAGTCTTTATTCGAAAAAATCAAAAATGTTGATACTATCAAATTAAAATGACCGATGACTAGTTTCCCAAAAAACTTGCGAGAAACAACGTGCTTGTGTTTATTTTTTTTTACTTATTTATACTTTTGAAAACAAGTTTTGAGGTTATGAGTGAGTAGTGGTTCCCGTGCGGCTTCATCCGCATGAAATTATAAAAAACTTTATTTTATTGTTTACATTTGTCAAATTCGCAATTGCAAATGTCCAAATTACCGTTACCTTAATGTTGGCAGCTTGTAGTTTATAGGCCCTTTACCCCCATGTAGGTTTTTTCCAATTTATTTACGCCCTAAGTTTAACAGCGTGAAAAGCGAGCACCTAAAGCGTGTCGTAAGTGTAGGGGTTTTTAATAATGAAAATTTTATAAAAAATATATGTGGTTGCTGACGTCCTACGCCACTAAGTATTGTGTGTTTACGCTTTATTATATTAGTATAAATGAGTTTTTAAAAATCTACCAACAATGTACTAGATTTATCTTTACTTCGACGAAGTTATTTTTAGTAAAATAAAACAGATTCTTTAGTAGTCATATTTTTGGATAGGAAATATAATTATGATGATTTGAATCAAATAGATTTTTTAAAATTAGTTGTTTACCATCTGCTAACTGTATGTACTAATTGTATGTAGCTGTTACTAGCAACTTCATCTGCGTGAAATAAAAAAAAAAATAACAGCCTATGTTGCTTATAGATAAATTGCCTTTCTAACGGTGAAAGAATTTTTGAAATCGGCCCAGTAGCTTTTCAGTTGTATCAATATATACAAAAAACCAAAAATACAAATGTTTCCTCTTTATAATATTAGTACAGATAACAAAATGACATTCACAAGTTGAAAGACCGATTACATTGTTGTAAAAGTCACTTATGAAACTGCTCTTATTATAGGTTAGAGAACTAGGCTAATGGACTAAATAATCGATAATATCGACAAAAGAGAATCATACTAATAATTATGAATGCGAAAGTTTAGATAGATGGATGGATGTTTGTTAGAGTTTGGTGCCTAAACAGCTGAAGGCATTTCGATGAAATTTAGTATAGATGTCTAGATAGTCTGGGAGAACATATAGGCTACTAACTTTGTATTTTTTTTTTTAATTTTAGTAATTTTCCCTTTCCACCTTTCCTTGAGGAAAGGATAAAAAAGAAAAAATGTCCTTTATGTGCGTCTCCTCCTCCGTCAATTAAGGGTAGGCAACGCATCTGCAGCTGTGGATGTTTATGGGCAGCGGTCGCTTTCCATTTTGGTGGATTCAAGTGGCCGCTTGCTCGTTTGCCACCTTATATTATAAAAAAAATACATACTATACATAAAACAACTAAATACTATCATGACAATAAAGATAAGTAACAATAACAGAATTGCAGTTACATCATTCCGTAATTCCCAAAGTACGTTCCTATTTGTTTATTGATTTATTTTATAATTGAATTAAACTCACAGTTGTAAGTCTGTTATCTTTTCAATGTAAACAGTACTTACGAAGTTTACATTTCTTGTTTGCGACGATATCAGTTTGTCTGACGATTCAGTAATAACTTTCAATTGTTATTATTTACGCACGCGTTTATGACATTATCACTAAACAAATAACTCAAAATTAATTTATGGCCGTATAAATAATAAATATATAATATCGCAAATTGCTAATTTCAAACTTTGAATAATTCGTTGAAAAAATTCTATAAGTTCATAATGTCTGTGTGATTACATAACTAACTCTTTACAATATTTAGTTATAATCTGTCTAAAACATTTCGTTTTCTTGTAAATAAGAACTACGTTCCTACTTGCCGCAGCAATTTCCAGTCCTCCCACTTGTACCATCTTCTTGACTTATCAATACGCCACGACATCCACTGTCTTTATCTATTACATGTATACTTATTCTTGATTTTCCTCTACTTCTTTACCCTTCTATTGTGGTGGTTATAACGTCGTCGTATTGTATCCGATGCCCCATCATCTTTCTTCTCCTGTTCTGTGTTTTTTTAATGTAAATTTTTTGACTAATTTATGAAAAGTACATTCAAGGCTCTTTCAAATAGAGTAGGGCAGGGCTAGCTGTTATGTTCATGATCTTAATACACTGGTTATACTCTTAACCCGTCTGCTGACGATTGTCAGACATCATAAGGTTTCTAAATACGTGTCAGACATGCGAGTGTCCACGATATTTCAAATTCTTCCTTCGTAATTAAATTGCGATGTGTACCATACATACGGCTGTTGTATAAAATCTAATAATCACGCATACGCAAACTGTATAAACGGAATAAAATTTAATAAACATTTGATTCTTATTCCAAATAATTTTAGGTGAAATCCGAAATGGTATCTTTATTTTCACATAACCTTATAACATCGTTTTCAGTGCCTTTTATTTCAGTTTTATCTCAAAAATTGTAAAAAATCATATTATTTCCGATTTACCTACAAAATGTTATGACAGCTTCTGCTTTTCGTTGTTTAAAAATGTATTTTTCGAATAGCATTTGCAAATACTAATAAAAACGTTAGTTATAGGAATGAAATCAAATTAATGATTTAAAATTCAATCGATTTTAGTGAGGCCTTCGACATTCATGACCACAACGACACGGCTTATAAAAATTCAATGTAAGAATGTGTAATGTGTTACAGTTTATCAGTTCATTAGTTTATAATTATGCAAATAACTTAAAGTTTAATCTTACTGTATGGAAGGTAAAGTGAACCAGTTCTAATAGGGAATGCCTAAGGGTTCTCAATTTGGCCCTATAACATACAAGAGTTAATGTTATTTTAAAATGACTATAAAACGCTTACTTGTTATGTGTAAGATAATTAATAAGCAGCAATTAAAATTAAATGAGCAGTCATTATTTATGTGCTGCGCTAAGCACCTGATGAAGGTCGAGGAATAGCATGTATTGTAAGATTCTTTAGTAAGCAAATCTTGCAATTTTATTAGGAATCCTTCTCAAGTAACGTTATCTTAAAAAGTATTATTACTCCCGATTCTTATTTGCATTTATTACACAGCTTATTAATATTAGTATCTTAAAGCTGTTATAATTATAATAATATTGTTATTTCAATAAGATATGAATGTGACATATTAAAATTTGTGAGGAGATTGGTTTTTATGAAAATACTTAAAAAAAGGTGACACTTCCAGACACTAAATTGATAATTTTGTGGTTGGGCCACTAAAACAAAAGGTATAAAATATACGATAGAATCAACTTAAAAAAACTAACTGGACGTTCAAAAAAACGAGAGACTGTAAGAGAGAAACTAGTTTTGTTGTTCCATCTCATTTGATTCGTCCTTGTTTTTTGTCTACCATTATAGGGTTGGGAGACGTCAGAAGTCGTGATTACCTTAATGATTTTCAAAATCAACTTATTTTTATTAATTCCTTTTGAATTTTCCTAGAGTATATTGGTATTTTTTCAGACACGAAATATAAATAATAAATTCCTTAGTATTGTAGCAATCGAAAGTATTAAGTGATTCACTTGTTTTTTTTTTTATAAAATTCTATTTGACAGCCCTGGATCTTAAATATTTTCGTACACGTATTTCAAAACTTCTAACCTAATGTAACGCATTCTATTATATTATGCAAATTAATAATTCATATAAGTAATTATAGTGCTCGTTGTCGCACTTAATCTAGGCAATCTAGTCTCAATCGGTCATGAACCCTAACATTAGGAATATTACTAGGAACATAATACGCGACTAGTTAAGGATCGAATAATAATAGTTAACAAAAATGTTGCGCAATATTACACACATTGAGATCAAGTTGCCTTCTTCTATTACAATGTGAGGTTCGTAGTTAAATTATAAACAAAAAATTATCAGTGATAGTGCCTGATTTAACATCTTAGCACGAATAGGCCGACACGCCCGGTGTAATACCACGACCACACAGAAGACAGGCGTGAAATGGAATCAATTCCGTGTTTCGTCTGATAAGTGTAGTGCCGGAGGCCTAATTTAAGTCCCTTTCTCTTTACCACCCTATTTTCATAAGGAGAGGATGGGAAAGGGAAGTGGATTTGACGGTGGAGGAGATGCATAGGAAGGGGAAATATCCTCTTTATGTGCGTCTCCTCCTCCGTCGGATAAGGGTTGGCAACACATCTGCAATGGCGGATGTCTATGGGCAGCGGTCGCTTCGCCATTTTGGCGGATTCAGGTGGCCGCTTGCTCGTTTGCCATCTTATGATGTAAAAAAAATTAACAATTATTTTTCTAGAACAATCACAACAGTCACCTACTGCGAGGGATTGCGCAATGTTTGTATTTGTAATCGAATTGTCGGTCGGTGCCAATCTAGTCAAGTCTGGGGTCTGTCAACTCTATAGGCGCTAGCGATGCTACCTGCAGATACAACAGTATCCAACGTTAATGTTCCAAACTCCAAACCGAAATGCATAGCGACTCCGTTCGCTAAAGAAAATGACACGCTCGTTTTGTTTTTAGTGATGTCGGACAAGCTAAAACTTCCGATGACCTTTGACACTTCCGTAATCGACTTACACCTTCTTCCACACATCTATCTGCAGTACCCGCGCACGATCGTACTGAAGAGGGATTGCAAACTACCCACTAGTGTGGGAGAGTAAAAATGCGCCCGGTTATCTGTCATAACCTGGGCTGCGAAATTTAAACTAACTATATGTTCGCCACCGAATGTGGCGAAGCTGTATCATCTATACCGAACAGTCTTTATTTTTATCTTTAAGCACACACATTATTTAAATAAAAACATTTCCAAGCAACATTTTCTTGAGACTAGATAAGTGTATCACAAATTTGAAAATCAATTTTGTACTTTCCTATTAATCTCCTTCCTCTAGAGATATCTTAAAAATATACTTATCAAAGCTTTAATTTCATTGTGAATATTCATTACTTAGTTTATTAATTAATGTTTTTATCATACAAATATTTATTCACACACCTGCTTTTTAACTTAATTTATAAACTTATTTTTGCAGATAAAGTACTATACTATTTTTTATTATTTATATTTAACTACCTACTGGGTACGGATCGTACAGGTTCGCCTCATTCGGAGGCGAACATATATTTTAATTTCGCGGCCCGAGTTATTGCGGGTAATCGGACTTTTTATTCTCACACACTAGTGGGTAGTTTCCAATCCCGCTCCAGTACGGTCGGCAGCCAGCGAGTCGATGAGTTACTGAAAGTGTGAGTTCAAAGTTCATCGGAAGTGGTTGCTTGTCCGACATCGCGAAAGACACAACGGATATATCATGTTTTAGAAAACGGGGTCGCTTTGATTTTGGTTATGCGTTTGGAACAATAACGAGTGCATCTGCCGCGGGACCCCAACCCGTTTTGTACGGCACACTACCCGTACCTCCAGTCAAAATCAATTATAAAACTTAAGATTCCAGTGCCCAAAGACTTAAAAATCTTACATATATTATAAACGCGAAATTACAAAGACTGAATGAAGGATTGTAAGCAGTAAACTTCAATGCGGTTAAATGAACCTGGGTGAAATTTAGCACAAATATTGGAACATAGTCTACTATTCTATTTTCAATTTTCACCCGATTAAGTTGCTGGTAACATCTAATCATACTTCATACTAATATTTAAAAGTTAAGATGGATGGGTGGATGTATGTTAGATTTTGTAGCCTTAACGGCTGAACGCATTTCGATGAAATTTGGCATAAATGTACATAACAGTCTGGATGGACACATAGGCTACTCACTTTTGTTTTTTTTTAATTCTACGCGAACATGATTAAGTTATAACGTAAATGTATAAGTTAAACCTCTATCAATTGCATTAGGCTGTTTTATTTTATCTGTCTAACCTAGCTGGTAAGGTGCGGCACCGCCTGGAGTAGAAAACAAGAATCTTACCCGGATATCAAGTATAATTTAAAATTAAATACTTATTTTTATTTAAATATAAATCAAATTGAAATATTTTGATTAATGTTCAAAAAAGTTTAGAACATATTTTGTCTAGAATTATGTATTTATGTATTGATAAGTAAAAATATCAATGTGTCTGTATCTAAATAATTTTGTTCTGCATATTGCAAAATGAAATTTATATATTATGATAAGACAACAAATTTATTAGGTCCATACTTTTAATTAAATATACACATATTTATTTAAATAAACTAGCGGTCGCACAGGTCGATGCTCGATCGATCGACGATTTTTTATTACAAAAGCAATTTTATTGGATATGTTTATATAGTTATGTAGATTTGTATATAAGTATATAGACTTTAGTTATGTCTATAACCTCCTTTTGGGAAGTTTGTTAAAAATAAAATAAAAGACACGAACCATTAAAAAATAATTATCAAATAATATTTGTCACTTTCAAATTTATTTTACTTTTATTTATATAAAGATCATCAGATAACATTTTAAGGAAATAGAAAAGAGCTTTTTATTATCAATATTTTGCAAAAAAAACTTGTTTTGTCACGTTTCCAGTTTTAAATATCTTAATAAGAAATAATATCGGCTCTGTCTATAGATTGGTATTCCATAAAGATGACCTTAATAGGCTAGTAATTTATTTGAGTTGAATGAAGCAATTGTCTTTAGTCGAATGTTACATAATTTTCAATGTCACGGAATGGAAGTTTGGAGTGGTACTTCAAATATTTGAGATCATTACCTTGTCTCTTAAATGAGAGAACCGACAATTATGATACAACAGTGACTACTACAGACGTCGGAACAAAAAGTATAATCTAACTAATATTATAAATGCGAAAGTTTAGGTGGATGGATATTTATTAAAGTTTAAAGTCTAAACGGCTGAGCGGATCTCGATAAAAAGCATAGATGTAGAATATAGTCTGGAAGAACAGGCTACTAATTACTTTTTTTTAATTCCGCCCGGTCGGAGTCGCGAGCAAACCTAGTAATGGAAAGTAAAAGACATAAGCATAGGACTCTCAATCTCATTACTATGTGATTAATAGAAGTCGAGTTACATACGTACACGCACTGTCCTACAAAATTGTATTTCGCAGTTACTTAAGTTTTCGTTGTGCCCGTATATGGGTAGGCTGGATTCATTCCATCAAAATACGCGCCGAAACCAGCTGCGGAAACCATAGCCACTATGTTATGTTCAGTCTTTAATCAATTTATTATAGGCAATATTGTTTATTTCAAAACATTTTAAACGGTATTAATTTAGTCGTATTTTTACATAAAAAATCATTTTATGATTACAACTGTTAAAACACTTTTTTTATCAAATTTATTAGAGTTTCTAGACGGTTGTATTAATGCAGAGAATGAATGCTAATGATTTTTTTAGTTAGAATTCAGATTTTTAATATGCTTTAATTTTATGAGTGTTTAAATGATAAGTAAAATTAGCAAATGATTTATGTAACTTTTATTGGTTATTATTTACATTTTCATCATCATTGTCAATCATTGGGAGGACTCAGTTATGATTATGGTAAAAGTTATAATATTCCGTTAAATTAATTGTATTCCATTGGGAAAGGGGAGGGGATGATCATAACCGTCATCACTGTTATTAGCCTAGACCCATTTCATCTATACAGACAGGCGTGAAGTAGAAGCAGTTCCTAGTTTCACCTAAGGAGCATGCGTGTCAATATTTATTCCATATCCATTCTCACCCTTTTCCTATTAGGAGAGGATGGGAAGAGGAGTTGATGGCAGATGGCGCATTTTTTTATATTATAAGGCAGCAAACGAACGAGCGGCCACCTGAATCCGCCGAAATAGCGAAGTGACCGCTGCCCATAGACATCTGCAATTGCAGGAGCATTGCCTACCCTCAATGGACGGAGGACTAGACCCATATAAAGAGGATATGCCCACTTATCGTCAAATCTGCTTTTCCTTCCCATCCTTTCCTCTCCAGAAAAAGAGTGGAAAGGGAAAGGAACTAAAATTAGGCCTCCGGCACCACACTCATCGGACGAAACGCAGAATTCCTTTTACTTCACGCCTGTTTTCTGTGTGGTCGTGGTATTACACCGGGCGAGCCGGCCCATTCGTGCGAAGATGTTAAAGCGGGTACTACCACTGTTACATTAGCGAAGTTGTAATGTAAATTACAGAATTAGTAATGTGTACGGATAAAGGATCGCATACGGTCGCTATACGGATTCCTAAGTGGATCGGAAACCGTACAATGTTTAGAATATAATTACTATACTACATAAATTCAGTTCATTTTCCTTTTGTAAATCAGATCAATCAGAAAAATTAAATCGATCTCATTGTTTATAACTCTGTAAAAAAAGTTTTTCATTGAAATAATAGGAGTAAACAATCTCTAGTTAACATAGATTAACATTATATCAAGTTCACAGGAATCTAAGTTAAGGTAAAATCTCTCATTTTAGTACTTTTCGCATTTTTAAATAAAAACAGTTCAAGTAAATATTTAAATTAGGTACTTATAACTAGAGAATACAATACAAATACTCCCTAATTGTATTTTTTAAGTAACGAATAATCTATACTAATGTTATAAAGAGGAGATTTGTATTTTTGTTATAAAAATAATTCAAAACCTAATGAGCCAATTTTACCAATTAAAAGCTACGTTATAAGTGAGTAATATAGGCCACACATTTAGTTTATTTTTTACTTTCACGCGGACGAAGTCCCGAGAACAGCTATTCTGAAATATTTGTAGACTGCTTTAAAAAAACTTTTGCCTTTGGAATATTATTACATAACACATATTTACGCACGCGGACAAAGTCGCGAGCAAAAGCAATGTCAATAGTTTACAACTCGGTCGTTATACAGCATGCGGTAATTCCCCGCATTTCGGCTAAAGACCTTTAAAAAATCAGCCGGTGCAAGGGTCGTGCGGGGACTAATTAAGGCGTATAATGTGCGGTAAGAAGTAAAGACTATCACCGAACGCATGCGGGCTCTGACGACTAATAAAAGGTTCTCGCATGCGGGTACTACGTCATTCGTAAACAGGAAATCTCTTGCATTACGCAGACGCTCGCTATAAACAATACAAAAACACATCAACGTTATAAGACGTTTATATTTCATTTAATATACAACAATTCTAGCGAATCAAGTCACGATAAGGAAATTAGTTATTACGTAGGTTATAGCTTAAGTTAGACTAAGCTATATGACCCGGTGGACATCAGTAGAACAAAATTACAATGATTTACTTGCACCTTCCTAACAAATAAAAAAGTGCCAGTTCCTTGTCGTATTGCCTTGCTACTTATAATTTTGGAGCACTATAACCATCTGAACCCGCTTTCAATACTAAAGTCATAGTCATAACAATGTCAAAAGTCGTAATAATACAAATAATCTTATGTGTCAAAGATCATGCAAAGTTTCGTTAAACTTGATAAAGATTTTTATTCTAGTTTTTGCGTTTATCGCATTTCAACAAACACAACGAGTTGAATTAGTTTAATATTTAGCATTTTTCGATTAGATTGAAAACGCAAATTGATTCAAAAGAGGGTCACAAAATTCTGTATATGGCGGCCATTTTGAGTTTCATTTTCCTTTTTAAAAAATTGTGAAATAAAGTGAAATTAATTTGTAAAACAGATCTTATAAAACGTGAGTTACATATTCATTTAGCGTTAATAACCTCCAATACGTTTTAATAATTTAGACAAAAAATTTTGAAGGTTTTGGAATTATTAGACTTTTGTTACCCTTATAGTTCTAATCTCAAAAAAAAAAAAACTAAACTCGCACCCATAGCGAAGCTCCGTTTATATCAGCTTACATGTTCAAGTTTAAAAGTAAAATGCAAATGAGCATCAAAAAAACTAAAAACGTTTTTGAAAATCGAAGACCGTAACCGGTTTTCAATACCCCTGGATAACATAGATTAAAACATAGTCCATGCACAACGCATTAGGCCTACGCAACGATTGCATGAATAGAAAACAATCATCTTTTTAGTGATCCGAAAAAGAAGTTTTGTTTTTTAAGTGTGTATATTATTTTAATTTTGTTAAATTACGATCCAGTCGAAATAAGGATGCCTTTTGTAAGGTAAGTTTGTTTGTTTTGTTGAAGGAAATTTGAAACGTGAAAAATCGTTGCATAGTTGATACCGCCGGATACTTGTTATCTGTTTAATATAGTTCTTTTTAAAATTATTTTTTGCCGTAGAAGCTCTTAAAAGCCTATTTTATTGTTAACTATAATATGTTTGTTTTACAATAATACTGTTAAAACAACTTTAAGCAATATTATTTAAAATAATGCATACAAATCTATTATTGTTAATTGTAAAATACATTTCAATTTAGCTTATTACAGATTTTTGAACTTTTATATTTTCATAAATTATACGACTAGAATATTAAAAAAAAAAACAATTTACAGAACAGTTTTGTCTTAGTTTCAATGTTTGAAAATACATTTAATTAAAAAACAATTTTTACTAACTCAATTTCTGTGTTATCTAACTTAGAAGCGTTCAATTTATTTCTTCTATACGAAAAAATAACATCTCAACGTATATCAAATAAGCTTTAAACTTTAGACATCAAAAAGCTCCTTTAGAACTTAATTATAATAAAAGGATTAATCGATAAATACATATAAAAAGAACAAATACAGTCATAGTAAAATTATTTTCTATACTTAAATTATTATTATTTTTCAATTATATTAAACATTTTATAATTACAACTTACAAATGTACACCAAACACTAGTTCAAATGTTCCACTTCCAATGTTCCATTACATATAAAATGGAGCAAATAATCCTGTAACGATTTGGAACACAGAACGCGCGGACGGCTAACACATCCGATGAGACTGATACCCGGCCACTACCACGCGGTAATGCACTTGACGTATAACTTTGTACCGTGAAGGTACAAAATAGGCTGTTTTATTTTATGTCGCCGTCACATTGTAAATTTGGTCAATTTAGAATTTTACCAAATATACTATATGTCAACCAACCCGCAATTGGCCAGCGTGGTTGACTATGGCCTAGTCACCCCTTATTAGGGTAGGCTCCGAGCCCCTCGGTGGGGAAGTATAGTGAGCTGGTGATGATGATGATGATGATGATGATGATGATGATGATGATACTATAGTTCTTTCTTCCTGTCAAATATATCAACAAATCTATTTATAATTCGAAATACCTGTTGTCCTATATCATATGAAATTATCGACTATTCCTAGTTATATTGTAAGGTTAAAGCAAATAGTAACTTAACCACAGGAATTATCGATACTGGCAAAAAGCCTTGACATGTCAATTCTCCGTTGATTGTAAATAAATAACCAAATAATGAATTCTGTTTTTTTGCTTGCATCGCATTAAAATGTATGTTTATGATTGACATGAAACGTTAAATCACAATGATTTTTAGAGTAATTGACACTTCACAAGTTTACAGTTAGATTAGAAACCAACAATGTTTACAATCTGACGGTGACATTAATTTTACATATCTGCTTAGTCGTGAAATATAACGCTTTTATGTACTTATATCGTGATTCAGCAATTTCACGTTTTGTAGGCTGTCTTTACTTTGAATATTGAACTAGTTTTTGGGTTAATTTCATCGTATTTAATTTCACATTAACTTTTAAACCAATGCTTTACACGTTGACAATCTATTCGCCATACCTATTACGTTCAATTTTAGGCAGGGTTAGCGACGCCTTGAGCGAGAATTCTATGTCAAGTAAAGCATTTCACTTCACTATGTGACATAACTATAGTGAAGTCGACTTAAAGTCGCAGTCAAAAGCTCAGGCTTTTTAAGGCAGAACATATAGGCATAATTAAAAACTAATTATGCCTGTGTTCTGCCAGACTACCTATGTTCTAATATCTATACCATATTATATCTAGATTGATTAAGCCTTTCTGAAGAAACTTTCTAACAGAACATCCATCTATCACTATTACTAGCTTTCACCCGCGACTCCGTCCGCGTGAAATTAAAAAAAAAACAACAAAGTGAGCCTATGCATTCTTCCAGACTATAATCTACATCTATACCAAATTTCAGTTTTTGAGTTTGTAGCCAAAACAAAATTCAGTTGTTTTGGCTACAAACTCTAACAAACATCCATCCATGTAAACTTTTGCATTTAAAATATTAGTACGATAAGAAGATGGATGGATTATCCTAAAATAAATATCGTAATGGCCGCCTTGCATGGTGTCGTACTATTTACATTATGGACCGAAACGAGATATAGACCTGAAGTCATCTCAGTTCAATGGCGTAATTTATTAATAACAATTATAACATTGTTCGTAAATGTTCATTTACAATCGCATAATAGCTTCCTTTATGTATTTCGACTCAGTTAATATGTGATCCATCTATATCTATACTAATATAATAAAGCGTAAACACACACTTCTTTGTTGCCTAAGATGTCAGAAATCACAGCACTTTTTCGAATAACTCTATTTTAAATAAAAAACCCTACACTTACGTCACGCTTTAGCCTATAAATTGGAAGAGAGAATGTGGAAAAGAGACCATAAGTTGTTGCCAACATCAAGGAAGCAAGGTTGCCATGGTTTGACATCATGTCAGATCATTTTGACATTCAATTGATAATTTGACAAATGTGACCAGTAAAATGAAATTTTTATAATTTCATGCGGATGAAGTCGCATGGGAACAGCTAGTTTAGATATAATTTGCTATCGTATAATGATCTTTTGTCGTCCAAGAAATGATAACCTTTGTCCATCTGGCTGGCTTCATTTAGTTACTATAAATACAGTACCGGTGTTAGCGATTCTAGCGCCCTGAGCGATATTAGTACCGCAATTCCATTTTTACTAGCTTTGAATGGGGTTAACAGACTTATGTGAGAATGTAATTTGTAGACCCGTGATGCCCATTTCTGTACAACGCCCTGGGTGGTTGCATCGACGCCTTACCACAATGACTCTATCCTATCCTAATGACGTCCCTGACTACAAATGCATTTTTACACCCTGAAACATGATTTGCACAAAACTATTATCAAATAGCTGTTGCCCGCGACTTCTTCCGCCTAAAATTAAAAAAATATTGCTTGTGTTACTCACAGATAAAATAACCTTTCTAATGATGAACGAATTATTGAAATTGGCCCAGTAGTTTTTGAGTTATTTCAATACATATAAAAATAAAAATCTTTCCTCTTTATAATAAAACAACCATTCATACATCCATACATCTAAACATATACTTTATATTAATAAAATACATTTAAATTAATGTGTTCAACCGTCACGTTGATTAATAAATTCTAATATCAAACAAGTTTTTTTATGTCATTGCTGTATCCTTCGAGAAAGTTTGAAAGCCTATTCGATATCGTAACATTCGTAATGTATTCAGATCCGAGTAAAATTGTAACATTTCTGATATAAGTAATAAAATCATTGCTTTAAAAAGTACCTTGACAAAAAACGTCTACTTTAAAGGTCTTTTAAGTTATAATTAAGGTGCCTTAAAGTGTAATTGCGGCAGAACTTCCGTATTATCGAATTACAGCTTAATTTTAATACAAACCGTTAATATTTTGCAAAAAAAAATTGACGACGTACGACTTTATTATATCTACGAGTATAATGCTTGAATAATTGGCTTGCAGTTGCCGAAATACATACCATTAACAAAGCCTTTGGCGATATTTTTACGCCGCCCCCTTTTTTATTAAGTTTAACAGTCTTACGTGAGATTGTGTAGTTTACAGACTTATTGTGCCCCTTTCTTTCCAGAGCCCAGGTCGTCCGCGCGTTATCCTGACGCCGGTACTGAACAAATTGATATCCTTCATTTGATAAACCAAAGAGTGAATAATATTATCAATATTATAAATGCGAAGATGGATGGATGTTTGTTAGAGTTTGAAGCCTAAGCTGCTGAACGGATCTCAATGAAATTTGGCATAGAAGAAGAGGATAGTCTGCAAGGACACTTAGGCTACTTACTTTTATTTATTTTTTTATTTCTGCGTGTGCGGAGTCGCGAGCGAATGCTAGTAGACTATAATTTTGACTATGAAATCGAGACTTCCTGAATATGCAGGGGTTTTATACTTCAGAGGGTTGTATCTGCTTCGGTGGTTGGCGCTGGGCGCGGATGTATGCGAATGTGCGTGAGAAGTTGGGAACTTTTTAGTCTTACGGTATTCACTTTTAGGTTATTATTTGTGGAGAAACGTTATTTTAAATGCCATTTACCTAATTTATAACAAGTGAATACTGATTTATGAAAATAACTGCGATTTTTTGCCTAATTGGTTACTAAATTAGATTGTTTTTAGCGATCTTGACACTCTATAAATATTGTTGCATGTAACATTAGATTGTTATCTTTATTTGTTTATTCCTTTATGATAATTTACATCAAAAATCAACAAAACCGTCAATTATGTAGGATTTATATATTTTCTGAATTCACATTATAAAATAAGGTTATGTTTGGGGTCAAATTTGCGAGTGAAACGCTAACAAACACATAAATAATTACATTTTAACAGAAAATAGAGAAAAACAAATAGAGATAAATACTATTTTGAATTTACAATCTTTAAAATATAATTTTGGAATAATGTAATGAAAATGTAAATTATGCACTTTAAAACTTTTTGATACTGCGACAAAGTCACTGTAAGAATAATGACCTAATACCATATTAGGAAGTGGTACTAAATTTATTATATTTAATTTGCATTTGATTTCACAATTTTACATTTCCTTTATATTGATAAATATTTAATAAATAACAGCCTTTTCCATGTTCTTGAGATTTTGAAGCGCCACCTATCGACATAAAGCTTAAACAAAATGTCCAACTTATCAAGCGAATGTAATATTGTGAACTATCGAATCTAGATGGCGGTAAAATCAGTAGGTTGTTCAGAATCCAACCTCATGTCACCTTTGGGCAACAGATGTCGTTCTTAAATTATTCCTGAAAAAAGGAGATTCACATATTGTTCTAATTATTTTACTCTTAAGTTTGTACTCAAAAATAGATTTTATTTTTAGTAGACGATATGATTATGGTGTGCAATCTCCGTAATTGTTTTTTAAACCGTAATAAATTAAGCTCTGCTGTCTTGTCCTCGATAATATATTGCTGTCAATGTTGTTGGGTATGCGAATTAAAACGTTGATTTACGTAATTCGTAACAATTTATTTAAATCATATGTTTAAGGAAAAATTTTTAGCAGGTGCACATTATAACATATGGAAAAAACATCTACGTTTCGGGAATTTTCTGCATTATATTTATTTTTGATATTGTATTACTGTTACCTATAACAGTTTTTTTAAATGTTTAGTTACCAGATTTTGCCCTTATAAGAATCAGGTAATAAGTTATTAAATAACTAGCTGTTGTTCGCGACTTCGTCGTATTTCCTATGTTACTCACAGATAAATTACCTTTCTAACGGTGAAAGAATTTTTAAAATCGGTTTAGTAGTTTTTGAGTCACTTCAATACATACAAATCAACAAAGACACATTTTTCCTCTTTTAAAATATTGTTATAGATAGTATAGATTACCAAAAATGGCATGGTACTCACTGATAACGTAGCTTTTTAATGGCGAAAGAAATTTTAAAATCAGACCAGTTGTTTTGGATTATTTCAATACATACAAAACTACGAATCTCTCCTCTTTATAATATACATGCTATTGCTCGTAACTTCGTCAGCCAAATTTATAAACAGTAAAAATATTGTAAAATTAAATGGGCCTAGTAGTTTTTGAGTCATTTCAATATATACAAAAATACAAATCTTTCCTCTTTGTAATATTAGTATGGTCTGATATCTTGACTGATTCTTGTCCATCGTCACTGAGGAAGAATACGACTCGAACACCTAATAACATAACATATTGAATAGACTGTAATTCTCACTATTAAGTTCATAGTAGATATGGAAATCATACCTCCTGTCAATTCAGTTTATTGTCTATGGCACACCCTTAGCGGTTTGGGCCACTATGGAGTGTTTATAGTTTTATTCTTGTTTGGAACAATTCAAATAGAATGGTATACCTTCTGTCCGTCGGACAAAAGAAAACGTGATTTAGAGCTTCTAACAGTATGTGGTCTTGTATTAAGTTCACTTTAGTCGAAACGGATATCATACATCCTGTCCGTCGATGGCGGGCAAAAAAAAAAGTAATTGAGAGCTTCATTGAAATATGTCTGTATGCGCACACGCATCACGTTTTGATGACACGTGCTATACCGAAATAAACTGTGATGTCATCAACAATGCTGCACATAACCAAATACATAAAATTACTAGCTGTTCTCGTGCGGCTTGTTCCGCATAAAATTATGAACATTTTATTTTATTGTTTACATTTGTTAAATTATTATTAGCAAATGTCAAAATGACATGACAAACCTTGCAATCTTGCTTTTTTGATGTTGGCAGCAACTTATGGTCTCTTTCCCACATTTTTTTTTTTGGCGGCTTTTGCCGCTCTCGTCGCTCCCCTGATATATATTTCTCAGGGACCAGGGATGCGGGTGTTTTTATTTTCAAAAAAGTTTACAATTGGTCTAAATCTAAATTTACAGGTATCTTATTTCTATATCACAGTTTGTATCTTTTATTCTAGCCTAGTTTAAAATCAATAAATTAAATTAAAAACTAAATTTACAATTAAACTGACTAGTGTGTGATTAAAACTTACATTACAGTTAAAAATTTAAAATACTAAATTTAAAAAACAAATATTTACAATAAAACGTTAAACAATAATAATGAAACAAATTTAAATACAATTAAAAACAATAAATTAAAGTGTAAAAATTCTTTCCCACATTCCCTAATGTTTTATCCAAAATATTTACCTCCTAATTTTAATAGCGTGAAAATATATATATAGCCTAAAGCGTGACGTAAGTATAGGGCTTTTTATTAAAAAAGGAATTATTCAAAAATATGCTGTAATTGCTGACATCTTAGGCAACAAAGAAGTGTGTGTTTACGCTTTATTATAATAGTATAGATTGTATAGACAAGATTTTTTTTTTTTTGTAATACGAGGTGACAAACGAGCAAACGGCCACCTAAATCCACCGAAATGGAAAGCGACCGCTGCCCATAGACATCCGCAATTGCAGATGCGTTGCCTACCCTAATTGACGGAGGAGGAGACGCACATAAAGAGGACATTTCCCCTTCCTATGCGTCTCCCCCACCGTCAAATCCACTTTTCCCTCCCATCCTTTCCCCTTAAGAAAAGGGTGGAAAGGAAAAGGGACTAAAGTTAGGCCTCCGGCACCACACTCATCAGACGAAACGCGGAATTGCTTCCACTTCACGCATGTTTTCTGTGTGGTCGTGGTATTACACCGGGCGAGCCGGCCCATTCGTGCGAAGATGTTAAAGCGGGCACTACCACTGATACATTTACTACTGGCATTTAATGATAAAATAACATCCGTTATACAAAGCAATTATTAATTTAGAAAGTTAAATGTAAACAGACCACTACAATAGTATTTTAGTTTAGTAGTTACAATAGTGTTCAGTAGACAATATGATCAAATGTTAGCGTTGGTTTTCACCGCCGAAACAACAGTTCTTATTTAAGGAAATTGTAGATTTCTTATACTAATTTTGTCAGTTCACATACCCGTATTTCTGGATAAATTTGGAATCTGATTTGGAATCTGTGAAAATAAAAAAAAATATTTTTCTTATAAACAGCTCAGAAAAGTATTTAGCAGTTGAAGTTGTTTTATAATATTTACTAGCTATTCCCGTGGGGCTTCATCCGCAATAAATTTTGAAAATTTTATTTTATTCTCTACATTTGTCAAATTATCAATAGCAAATGTCAAAATGACATGACATGAGAAACTTTAGCAATATTTCTTTCTTGATGTTGGCAGCAACTTATGGTCTTTATCCCACATTAGGGTTTTTGTCCAAAATATTTACCCCCTAAGTTTAATGGCGTGAAAATATATAGCCTAAAGCATGACGTAAGTGTAGGACTTTTATTAAAAAAAGAATTATTCAAAAATGTAATGTAATTGCTGACATCTTAGGCAACAAAGAAATGTGTGTTTACTCTTTATTATAATAGTATAGATTACGCGTCTATTTTTTGGAACTTTTCAAATTACATCATACTTCATCCTAATATTATGAATGCTAAAGTTTAGATGGATGGATGTTTGTTAGAGTTTGTAGCCTAAACGGCTTAATGGATTTCAATGTAATTTGGCATAGACGTAGAGGATAGTCTGGAAGAACACACAGGCTACTCAATTTTGTATTTTTTTTTTATTTCAGGCGGACGGAGTCGCGGGCGTAAGGTAGTTGAGTAAAGGTTATTTAAAATCCCTTGTTTCTCTTGTAATATCATAAATCTTTTTGTAAAACAATACAATTGTTTTCGTTTCGGATGTGGTCAAATATAATATACACAAAGCAGACAAACAATAGACCTAATCGTTTATGCATTCGTGTAGTGAAGGGCTGTACAATAAATGTACAGGTTTTGCTTTTAGTGTGTGTAATGTGATGTCTGTGCGTGTATGTAGTCTGTGAATGTATATAGTCTGTGCGCGTATGTAGTTTGTCCGTGTATAATCTGTGCGTGTATGTAGTCTGCGTGTATAGTCTGTGGCGCGGCAAGGTCGTTCCCCCGGCGGCCATGTGCGTCTGCGCATCACGTGGGCCATGCACGTGCCGCCAAAACGCTACGGCTGGAAATTAAAGCAATCAACTATGAAAGTTCGTGTATGGTACGTCTACGTTATTTTTAGCTTAATAATTCTGCGGTAGTATTTTTTATTTTACTTAGACACAACACACTTATACTTTTTTAATATTCAAATTATCTTATAAAGTTAAACCAAGTAAAATTTACTAATAACTGATTGTGAAATTCAAACAATCATTTAAGATTTTTTGTTTAAATGGTTGATTCAGTATGAAAAATCCGTTAAAACAATTTTAATTTTTAAGCACAGAAAAGCTCTATACCTATTCTTTGCTTATCCGGTGTTCGTTATACATTAAATATTTATATTTATTATTATATGTAGATGGAAAGACTGACGGAAAAGTTTGACAAATGTCGTTAAACAACTTACAAAAAACATCTTGTAATTCGGCAATAGCAATAAAATAATTACGTAGATAGAATATCGGTATTGCCACAAAACTACAGTACAATTACTTAAAATTATTTTGATAGCAATTGGACAAGTATTTTTGTGTGAATGTCGGGCTTGGTGAGAGTCAAAAACACTTACATAAAGCCCCTCAATTTGGCTCGTAATCTGATGTTATCTTTCAATTGAAAGTTTAGCAGCCACGTGACGTGTCACGTTTTTCATTCACTAAATTGATTGCATCCGTATTTGGTACACTAAATTTATATTTATTGATATAACCTTCATCACAACTTAAGGAGATGTAATAAAATAAAAAAAAATCGTTGAGCAGCGATAATGTAGTGAAATAAAAAAAGAGAGTGTGTAGAAAAATAGAAATAAACCCTGTAATGCTAGAATATTGTTTTCCCGAGTTACATTGTAATATTTCTGCATTGTAGGACTATACTTTGACAGCTCAAACGTCTCGAAAAACTCTTAAGTTGGGCACTGACTGAAGTTGCGAGGTATAATGTTACAAGTACATTCACATAAAGCGGCTTTCCTTGCTGTTGTTCCTGTAATTTCGGACAAACTGTATGAATGCTCGCCGTGCAACATATCACGTTACACCTCGTAACGTCGATCTGATCGCCTTTAGGCTCAACCTGGGAGTTATTACGTGAACGCCTTTCTGTTTTTCGTTTTAGAATATAAAAAAAATCAAAAAGGTATGAATGTTATATGACAACGTGACTTATTTTCCTTGTGTCTATGTCACATGCGGTTACCACACATCACCGTCAGCAAACCTTATTTATTATTTCATGAATTACGTGTGGTTATTGACAACCAAAGGTCGTGACATTTCCAAAGGTTTTAAAACAAATAGATAACGTTGACATTTTAACAATGGTATTTACATTACGTACGAACGATTCGATATTCAAATTATTCAAATTTTCGAATAGAATTTTAACAAATTAACGTTTGCATAACTAAACGTTCTGTTAACTAAATGAAACATGTTTTTTTATGTTGTGGTAGTAGAAACGCATCATAACATTTATATTATAATTTAGTATATAGGCTACAAGATCACATAGGCTAGTTACTTTCGTTTTTTTGTAGTCGCACGCGAAAGCTTAGCATATAACGATCGAAAAAATTAAGTTGATAAAAGTTCGCATCGGAAACGGCAACATTATTTTAAAGATTTGACAAACTGGCAGTGTTTCACAATTTTTTTGTCATGAGATAAATAACATGACATTATCTTTCTGTTAACAAACTTTTTTCTTTTCTCTACCCTGAAATAAATCCCTAATTCTTTTTTACCTTTTCCTTTCAAGTAGCTGCACCATTAGTGCATAGAATCAATTATTTAAATCAGTGACGTAAGTTGTCTAGTCACGTGTCTGTCGAAGTCATAATAAGCATCTAATATCGTTATTGCATTTTATTTAAACAAATGAAACTCGATGACACCCAAAGTTATGAAACCTGTGGCATTTTATGAATTCGATTTGTGATTGTTTTTTCCTGCACGTGTGTTACTACGTAATACTGAACAGACATTATTGTCAATTTGATGCGAAGTTTATTTGTCTCTTGTTACATTTAAGCGTAATATAAAGAAAAATTTACAAACAAAAAGAAAACATGAAATCATTAATATTAATTAATTAATTATTACAAAATAATTAGTAAAAGAATGAATAGCTTTTTATTACAACAAAACATTTAAACAATGGTAATAAATTTTGTACAATAAAAACACATGCCGATTTCTAAACATTTCGTTTCTTTTGATTGTTGGTTTGCTTTCGCAAATTTGCTTTTGCCACCATTTTTTTTAAAACAACTCTGTCCGCGCGGAATTAAAAAATCTTCCAAACTATTTTATCGAGATCTTTTCTCCGTTTTGGAGATACATAGTGACAAATGTCCATTAAAACTTTTTAATATTATTTTTCTTCGTGGCTAGTCTTTACAGACTCGTGGTGGTTATCTATCAGTGACCAGCCTCACAAGCCTCCGCCACACCTCCTTGTTCGCTGCTTCTTTCGCACATTGATGCAGGGGTACGTCTATGGCCGTTTAATTTGTAATATTTGTAAGAATCATATGTCACGTTGTTCTACGTTATTGATGTAAAATTGCATTCGATAACTGTTTATTGTTAACGTGATTACTCCAGAGCGAACAAATAAATGACTCCTCGTGTACTTTTTTATTGTTAATTTCCTTATCATTGTTTTAAGTACTCATAAATAATTTAAAACCACGCTGTTTGAAGGATAATATTCACCTATATATAAATAGAATCGCATACAACGGTTGTATCGCAGGCCACAAAAAGGACGCAAGAGAGTCAAGTTCCCATTGCAATAGGAAAATAATCTTATCTAACAGTGTGCTATGTTTAAAATTTTTTTAGACCATTAATTATAGACAGAAAAAAATCATTACTGTTAAATCGAGGTTAGTATTTTTGATAAGCAATTTTCAATTGATATATCTTATGCAATGTTTTGAAGGCTAGAAATCGAACTATACAGGAACAACAATACAGGACAGATACCAAATATAAACGCACAAAATGTTGTTCATTATTATTTCATTACACATTCTTGTAAAATTGTAAGATGTATCAAATAGATTGAATAGTAATTAATCGCATTGTGGTCTCACACGTGAGGTTATATGTCATTGACGGTACACTGCGGAAGATAAAGCGGTAACGATCTTAGGTCAGTTAGTGACACGTTATATCTATACCACGTGGTCACGCGTCGCCGACACGCCGCTGATATACCGACACACTGCACGACAATGTGCATTACTTTGCCTATATTTACGTCATGTTGCAATAAAGAACGTTTAAAGAACGTTCACATTTCATTATGCGTGACGCACGTGTTTTAAAGTAATGCTTAATTCTTACTGAACAAAATTCGATCATTTTTATTTGGTTACGTTATTTTTATTTTTGTTTGTTGTTTAGAATGATCTTTACGTTAGTTTAATAGCACTTTTTTATTGAAATTATATCTCGTAAACCTAAATTATTATGCAAATTAAATTGATCTGTTGACTGAGAATTAGGGCGAGCTGGCGGAATGAATTTATTATCATCGACTGTCAGCTGAGCACGTGCGCCGTCTTGTCACGTGTTGACTGAGATAACACGGCGGCCGCGATCACACTTAGCACGCCTTACTAAATTATTTGAACTAATAATGATCTCATTTTATTCTAGAACTAGCTATTGTTCCCGATTTCGTCCACGTCAATTAAAAAAATAGCAAAAATATATAAATAGTTTTAAAATCTTTACAATACATTAAAAAATACAAATTTCCTCTTTTTAATATTAATACAGTGTATATTCCTAATTTCATTACAAAACTCAGTTGAATAGTTTGATCGTGACTGTACCACATATCGTTTTAGTAGTATAAGTTGAAGCGTGTATTGATATGATTCTGGTCTAATCTTCACTGTTACCGTGTACCTTATTAGATAGACAAAATTTCATTCTTTTCGATTAATTGTTAAAAACATTGAATAAACGAGTCCCCAACTCAAATTCTTTTAACGCTAACTTGAATCGCAGATATTTTCAATATAAACAAGAAAGTTGTATAGACATATGAAAGAATGTCTAGATTACGTAACAGCATAAGAATGTTGGCAATAACAAAAAAAATAATAACATTATTCTTTCCTTTGAATAATCTTCCCATTGTGTGATAAAATTTGATTCATAATATTCGTCATACGAACACAAAAATTTAATTAATTCTGAAAGTTTTTCTTCTGTGACATTGATTTAATGCTGATAAATCTTTCATTACTATAGTATTCGTAACAAATTAACTTATCTTTTAAAATATTCACTAAATAACATATATTTTGGTATACAAACTTACGTCGTGGTGTACAGATACCACATGCGTACAAAGTTGTACAAGTTGAGCAACGCTATCGCTCCTTATCATAATACAAAGTCTGTAATCGTTAATAACAAAACATAGTACACGTGAGTTATATGATGCGTAAGTTTTCGTCGCAATGCTTATTTATAATCTACATCCATCTAGCGTATATTTATTTTATAATAATTAAAAAAAAAAACTAAAACAGGAGCAGTATTTTATGGCAGTACCTATTTGCTCGTTTCGCAACACTCTACGTTGCACTACGAACTACTTCTTGTTCTGCGACGTTCTGCTACGATCTACTCTCGTCTAATACGCTCTGCTACATTCTACTACGATCTACTCTCGTCTACTACGCTCTGCTACGTTGAGCTACGAACTATTTCTATCTGCGAACTACTTCTGTCTATATTCCCCTGTTGTGCTACAAATTTATTTACTTTTGCTTGTGTTTGCTACGGATTAATCTTCTCTTCTGCTCTGTAATGTGGTCAATATATTTTATTAAATTGAGTACATATAGATTCCACTACAAGTTATTACTCACTGTTCATTGAACGATAAATATTATTATTCATCGTCTTCTAACATTCCATAACAAGATAAGATACACATTTGTTAAATAGCAAGAGAAACATACTCACACTTTTATCTTTGTAAAGATGTTTACACTGATTTGGTTTAGAATGAAACCCTTTACGGCTAGGCGAGGTTTACTATTCTGTGAGAGGACACATTTAACATCGAGAAAAATAATGCAACATTAATACAAAGTAAGTTTTTTTTAAATTACATTTAAGAAATTGTTATTGTAATTTAAACACATTTAAGCTGATTTAAGAAATATGTGAGAAAAAGTAATCATAATATATATACAAAAGCTTACATCGTTGGTTTCAGCGTTTCATGTCATAGAAAATAATGTTATTACTTAAATGTTCATGGATATTTTATCCGTGTCAGAATAGGCCTCTATAGGGAGTTTCTATTTCTTGTAACAGAAAATTCTAAACAAACACGGAAGCTATACCATAAAATAAGAAGTAATGAATCAAACAACGAAAATATAAAAACCAAAGCTCTACAATTCAAATACAACACGAGGTAGAACACGGGCGGGATCATGACAAATTTTCCGTTCCGCCTCCGCTCATAAAAAAACACCGACAATTTTGAGTCACGTTTAATCTGGCGCGTTTCGGTACTGCACATGGCCGACCACGCTTCACGTTGATGTTGACAAGCAAATATATCACACTTACGAATAATGAAAACATTATTGACAACTCAAGGGGAACACGGAAAACAATACATTTATGAATACACCGGTCACATCGTTTCATATTGATTCGTGGTCCGTACGAAATGCGGACCGTATTACCTTTACATCCACCGTTAGGAAATGATGATTCTAATCTTGGTGTATTCAGTGAATGGATTTTGTGAGAGTCGATGTTTGAATTATCTTTTTGTTTTAGTTACATTATAAGGCTACTGAAACTATTTTTGTATGTTAATTTTCGTTTGACTTTTTAGGTTATTCTAAAAATTTAATTTTAAAAATAGATCTAAAATCTATTCGTTAGAAGCGGCGTCGATTTGATCAGCTTCACTATGGGTACTTATCCATATTATATTATGTCAACTTTTACATCTTCAATTATTTATTTCGTGAATATTATTAATACTATAGTAGTTACAATGTTGATCGCGAAAGTTTAGATGGATGGATGTTTGTTAGAGCTCGTAGCCTAAATGGCTGAACGGATTTCGATCAAATTAGGTATAGATGTAAAGGATAGTCTGGAAGAACACATACGCTATTTACTTTTTTTATTCCACGCAGACGGAGTCGCTGGCCAAAGCTAGTTACTATATAAATAAATTATGACACTGACCTTAAAATGCATGTTAATTTTGTGATCAACAAGGTTTGTAACAAAACACTAAATATTAATACTAGAATGCGATGCTCGTGTCTGCATTATTTATGACAACGTGGCGCCTGAAGGCCAATTCGAGCGCATTTACACATAATTTTGAGATTGAAACACGGCACATGGATTTATAAGAATAATATAATATTTTCCATACCCTTATATAACTAGTTATTGACAAAAATAACAAAAATTTTTTTTCGTTTTACTAACTTTAACACAAATACATTGTTTAAAAGTTGATCCCAATCCCAAGATAGTTGAAAAGTAATGAAGAAACTCTTTCACAGATTTATTCGGAACGAAATTAATTCATGAAATCTTTTCATCATCGACAACGAAAGCTGATGAATGTTTTAATAATTTTCAGTGTTAACATACGAGTAGGTACCATGGCAACATTTGTCTAAGACTGCGATAGTCTGAAACAATTTATTTTTATACAAATATTAAATACTAATAAATATTTATGTAATGAATTTTGTCCGGCTTATTTATCCGATCTTTAATTCATAATTTCAAATCGCAAATCAAAGATCTGTTAAATTATTTCGTCTCTCACGTGAATGCATAAGTAAGACGTTGTTGAATCTTACTAATATAATGTGTAAGTTTAGATGTATGGATGGATGTTTGTTAGAGTTTTTAGCCTAAACGGCTTAACGGATCTCAATGAAATTTGGCATAGATGTAGAGTATGTTCTGGAAGAACATATAGGCTATTTTTAATTCCACGCGAACGGAGTCGTGTGCGAAAGCTAGTATTAATAGAAATTCAACATAAAAATTATTTAAGTTAGCTTAAGCTATGAGCTAGGTAATATATTAAAAGACATTATCTTCTTATATTATAAAAGCAAAGACATCAGTTTGTAACATCAGGAAATGAATTTTTGAATACGTAATATACAAGCTTACTTTGACAACAGGAATTTAAAAAACAAAAACAAACACATACGACTGCTTCGTAATTTTATTCATAGCAATCTAAAAACCCAAGTCCAGTATCAACGATTTAAAAATAGATTTTTTTTTAATTTTTCTTTTACCAAACCATAAAAAATAGTTTAATATACAAAATGCTAAATAAATTTCATGGTTTTTTACACTAGCGCTTCAGAAATACGAAGCCGTGTGCAACAACTAGTGTTCAGACATTTTGGTGGCAGCGAGCCGTTAGTAGGTCATACAGCACGTGGCTGTAACACGTGTGCCTAGCCCCTGACACCAATATGCATCTCACTGCACCGTTCCTTTTACTTCGATAATGTCGCTTACCGTTAACGGTCGAGCGTACCTATTCACGCATTTTAAATTCACAATAAAACACTACTAAACAAGTATCAAATATTAACACTGTATTAAGTAATAATAAATAGTTGGATAATGTCACAAGAATATTTTTAATGTTTTAATTGTTTAAAATTAATTGTAATGTTTTTAATTTAAACATAGAAAAATAACAGTAACAACAGTAGACAGAATTTGTTTTTATCTATTTTTTTTTAACACAAAACGTAAAATTTAAATTTAATTTGAGCGATAGTCTCTCGTAGCTATTTTGTTTTTTTTTTAAAATACTAGCTTTGGCCCGCGATTCCGTTCGTGCGGAATTAAAATGTCTAAGTGTTCTTTCAGACCATACTCTACATCTATGCCAAAATTCATCGAGATCCGTTCAGCCGTTTAGGCTACAAAGTCTAACAAACATCCATCCATTGATGTAGGTACTGACGCATTACTTACGCAATACAAGAGCAGAGGTCTCAAATCACGCGCAACATATGTATGTCAGGGTTGCACGTAAAAGAAATCTCGCAAACACGTGTCTATTGAAACACGTGAATAGCATATAAACTATGACATACTTATAGTTTCAGAGTAAGCAGCCTAGATGTAATGCTTTGTTAGTAACATTCTCATTATCAGTAAAGATCACCGTAATATTATAAAGAGGAAAGTTATAAACCGTAAAATTATAAAGATTCACGTAAAAACTACTGGGTCGATTTCAAAAATTCTTTCACCATTAGAAAGGTAATTTATCCGTGAGTAATATAGTCTATATATATATGACCGGTTTCCCCAAAAAAGAGGTACTCAATTTGTCTATGATTTTTCTTATTTCACGAGGGCGAAGTCGCCAGCAACAGCTAGTAACGTATAAAGATAAAAACAACTGAAACGATATTAATATTTTTTTTCCATTATTACAAGTATTAAAGGATTTGTAAACCACACAGACGAAATTGCAAGTAAAGGCTAGTCATATGTACTTTTACAATATTATAAATACAAAAGTTTAGATGGATCGATGGATGTTTGTTAGAGTTTCTAGCCTAAATTCGATTAAATTTGACATAGATGTAGTTGTAGGGGATACTCTGAAAGAACACGTAGACAACTTACTTTTTTAATTCAACACGGAAAGTCGCGGGCGAAAGCTAGTGCAAAATAATGTAAATGTACTCAGTAACAACGCAGATAAAATTATCATGTGCACGCTAAAATAAATCTATCGTATAACAGAATTTAAAAATCGAATTAAGAAAACGTTAGCTGAAATGATTCAAAAACGTTTAAACGTATTTTAATCCGCACCTATTATTCATCGAACGGATTGGTTTTGAATGAATGAATAATTCAAGATTCGATCTGGATCTATGCTTTTCACGTGTGACGTTGTTACCAGCACGTGTCCACTGACCCATTTCACATGTGGAAATAATGTTATTTGCTTTTTTCTTAAGATGTAACTAGATATGCTTTTTCAATTCATAGGGAAGAAAGGGGTAATGTTCGCATGATCATTTTTAAAGGTGTGTTTGTGTGTACATACGTAAGATCGATTGTGACAGGATAATGGGATTTTAAAGTGCGATGTTGAAAAGTATAGCTAGTACCAAAGTAATCTTACTAATTAAATGAGAGTCTTGGATGTATGAATGTTTACATCTACACTTCTGTACTTATGTCATAAAAAGGAAAGATATGTAATTTGTTCTGTATAGAATTAACTCAAAAACTACTAGGTCGATTTCTTTCACCGTTAGAAAGGTAATTTATCTGTGAGTAACATAGGTTTAATTCCATATTATTTTTCAATTTCACACGAACGAAGCCGCGAGCAAAAGCTAGTTATTAATAAGGACTATAAGGATTTAAAACAGCGATAGATTAAAGACTAGAATAACGTTTGGGCTACTAGATTTTTTTTAATTCTACGCGGATAAACTCGCAGACGACAGCTAGTGTAAAATTATATTTAAACTAATTTCAGTGTCTGTTAAAATCACTATCGATATTAAATAAATGATAAAAATACTTAGGTCAATGTTCGGCAATCCACGTGTCTGTGTAGTCTGATTACAAGCCACGTGCAAAACGTGCCCAAAAACCAAACGTCTTAATTTTATCACGTTGGTTATCTATTTCGTACACTTCCTGTTGTGTTGTCATCAGATTTTATCAAAGATAACTGGTTTTTTCAACTTTTATCGAGTTGTTTTATTGATATGTGCTAGGCTGAATTACGATTGACTTTTTCTTTTTTCTGACACTTTTTGATTAACAATTTATTGTAAAAGATTTAAGGTGTCCTCTTTATCTATCAAACTAATGTTCTAGCAAATTAAACGTTACATTTATTTAGAAAACTTTTCATAAAACTTTAGTTAATGTTTAAAAAGTCAACGAACTGTTAAAACATTCAGTTGTAAGTTTCGTCGAATTTCCTTGAAAACATTACTTAAGAAGTTATGAAAGTTATGTAAAGTTAACGCAGTCGTTCCAACTTTACTTAGGATTATACGTAACAAAACTTTGCTCTTAAGTTATTTTTATTACATTCCTCAAACTGTTATGCGGGTATTACACAACCCTTTATATTCGGGGGTTTTATTGATTGCAAATCTATGATTACCGACTCAGAATCTAAATACATGAAAGTTTTTTCAAAATAATTCAATATTGACATCACGAGGCAAATATCAATGATAACACGCAATAACACGACCTGGATTTTTTGTGAAGAGCGTGTTACACAGGAATAATTCTATCACGTTGGCCGCCATGTGAAGGTGCTGCGAATAACGGAATAAAAATCAGTCACAAGTCATGTTTTGTAAGGTGCCATGCTATTTTAGATTTATTTTATACCTAGCTATTCCCGTGCGAATTCATCCGCATGACATTATGAAAATTCAATTTTATTGTTTACTTTTGTCAAATTATCAATAGCAAATGTCAAAATGACATGACATGACAAACCTTAGCAATCTTACTTTCTTGATGTTGGCAGCAACTTATGGTCTCTTTCCCACATTAAGATTTTTATCCAATTCATCTACCCTCTAAGTTTAATGGCGTGAAAATATATAGCCTTAAGCGTGACGTAAGTGTGAGGCTTGATATAAAAGAAATAATTATTCAAAAATATGCTGTGATTGCTGAAAATTGCTGACACAAAGTAGTGTGTGTTTACGCTTTATTATATTAGTATAGATATCAAAACTAGTTTCAATAAGAAGCTAAAGTCATTTAAATATCGTCTTAAATGATTAAGCCACGTTTAAACTCCAAATTCCAATTAAATTTTGATGTCTGTTAGATTGTAAACGGCGCTAACGAAGCGAAAGGTTAAAGATTCGTTTCAGTATTCAAAGTACCGCCTAAAAGGCTATATGCAGATGTAGCCTTTTAGCCTTTCAGCAGTGATGTGATATTTTTAAAAATATGAAACGTTATGATTTTTTTTTAAACTATTAATTCTCAGAAATTAATAAAAACTACGAAAAACCCTCCAATAAATATTACAATTATTAGGTAGCTATCTTTTATCACATTATAAAACATCAATAAAATTAAAACTAGGAAAAAAAGTAATTGTCCGTCTTTAGCATATTTTACGATGCGATAAAGTTGCATAAAAACTTTGAGGAAAAAGAAACTGTTCATCATTTATGCTCCGTTTCTGAAGTTCCCATATATTTTGTGATTGTCTATTGATTTAATAGTGTTAGGTTGATCTGTTTCAAAGGAGTAAAACTCAAATTACGTATTTCTGATACGCATTACATTAATTTATTAAATTAAAAACTCAAACGTATGGTTAAACGCAGCTGGAAAATAACTCAAAAATTCTTGCACCATTAAAAAACTACGTTATCAGTATACATAGGCTAAATTATTCACTATTTTTAAATTCCACGCACACGAAGTCGCGAACAACAGCTAGTTTTTTAATTTAATTTTAGGCAACTAACTAAAAGTCATAGTATCCGAGTATAGGCATCTTTGTATCTAAGTATAGATTTAATTAGTCACATTAGTAAAGCAACGTGTAAATGATAAAAGAACCGTAAAGAGCGTGCACCGCGCACGTTGTGAGAGCACATTGTCAGCTGTGCGCCGGCAGCCCGCGCGCCCTGCAACGTGCAATGGAAACACACCACGACGCACAGAAATTAATATAAACGTCGCTACATTATCAATCTGATATTTGAAGCTTCTAAAAGTATATTTGACTGAAAACATTGTTATTTTAGAGTGACATCCTTTACATGGACTAGCTTTCGCCCGCGCCTCCGTGCGCGAGGAATTAAACAAAAAAAAAGTGAGTAGCCGATGTCTTCTTCCAGATTATTCTCTACGTCTGTGCAAAATTTCATAGAGATCCTTTCAGCCATTTAAGCTACAAACTCTATCAAACATAGGCTATGTGTTTTTATTATTTTTTTATTGCGGACGTAGTCGCGAGCAACAGCCAGTCTGTTATAAAAAATCACAAACACGGATAGCTAAAATAGTAACTAAAGTAAAAACTTATGTGTGCATTATACGTACGACACACAACGAGACAACGTGCTCGGAATATTTTCTGCAAAGTTAGCAACGTGCGATGAAATGACAACATTTGACATCACATACCAACACAGCTCTATAATAGTACTAGCTTTCGCCCGCGACTCCGTCCGCGTGAAATTAAAAAAACAAAAGTGAGCAACTTAAGTGTTCTTCCAGACAATCCTCTACATGTATGATAAACCGAATTTCATTGTAATCTGTTCAGCCATTTAGGCTACAAACTCTAACAAACATCCATCCATTTAAACTTTCTCATTTATAGTATTAGCATGGTTTGTCATAAATTTATACCAATGTTCAATAAATATATTTGTTTTTTTTTTAAATAAATAATTTAAATTATTAATTAATTTTTAGTTTTAAAATATTTCAAAAAGAAAATACAATTATTTTATCTGCACAGATAAATAACGGGTGTATCGTTTCATTGTGCCATGCATTTGTTTCGCGCTGGTCATATACGCGGGAACTCGCACACGTTGTGTACAGAACATGGCCGCAAACGTGATCTTATTATTTTAATTACATGCTGTAAACCCATGTCTTATAAAAACCTAATTGTTCATATCATTCTGGTATATCTGACACTAAGTACAACAATAAGAACTTTGTTTTTTTTTTTATTATATAATAATCTTATGGTTTTTGTAACATGTTTCGTTGATAACTAGCGAGCGTCTGTGACTTTGTCAAAACGTAATTAAAAAATAACCTCTAATATCCTTGCATACACTAGCTACCTTCCTGTTAAAATCGCCCAGCCATTTAGGAGGTTACCTGGAACAATTTCACCCTTGCAGACAGACAGACAGATAAAAAAAATGTATCGATTCTCCGTTATTAGCAACGCAAATACATGTTCACCAGCAGTCACCTCTAACTTAGGCTAAGACTTACATAGAGAGAGCTGTTGATAATTGACAGCGTAGCATTTGCCAGAACTATATAATGTAAGTAACTTCTTGCATTTAACTTTTTCGCCATCAATTAGTTTTAGCGATGTTTACTTTTCATACAACATTGCATCTAATAGAAAGGAGCTACGTACAAAAATTAAATCCCTAGTTATTTCATTCCATATCAAAAATTGTAGAAAATAACTGCCGTAATTAGCGGTATTTCAATACTTCTTGTAGATTTTTCGTAATAAATCTACACTTACTCCTATAGTGACCAGGCAATAAGACAGTATGAAATTAATATGGTTCCTAAATGCTGTAAATACAGTGTAGAAGTATGCAATAAAAATACATGCACAGTGTAATGTGTAACGTGACACATGCGACTTAACGTGTCTCGTGTCGTGAGCACCAACGTGTCCGCGGCCCGTCCTACCCGCATGCCCTTCCTTGCACCTAATTTGACTTACAACATATAGGTTTGTCAAAGGTAATTTTATGTGCAAGTAGTGTTTTAATATTATCAATACGATAGACGTTACGTTTTTAAATAACAAATATTTGGCTTATGTTTTAGAGAATAGTTACTCTATATCACGTAGCAATTTGAGTGAAAGTGATAACTACGTTTAGAGACCTGCACAAAATATTTTTTTATTCACTAATATGATTCTGTGGTACACAATCTGATTTTTTCCATATATCTTATTAGCGACTAAACATAACAACATAACAAAACTAACCCCATCGTTTTGGGCATAAAGAAAACAATTCGATTTGAACATGGAAATGTCCAAGTATGTGACGATCTTTATTCCATTGCGTATTAAGTGTACACTGATGAATCATTTGTAGCGTTTTGCGAAGACAGCTACACGTCATCTACAACGTGAGTAGTTTTTAATTACGACTCTTTGTGTATGACTTGTAACTCTACATTGAACAAGCGTTTATTGTTACAGTCGCTAACCAAACAGGCTACACTGGGTGATATTAAATCTAAAATAAGGGTAAATTCAGTAAGCTATTAACGACTGAGTACGGTTTAAAAAGTTTAGGGCTGTAAATCTCAGAGGCAGTCTAAAGCAAGTTCCTTCGTGCGGTGTTGTAACTTCTTAGTATCTACTTCAGAACTTCTTAGTCAAAATTGACATCTATGACGTCAACATAGTATTGATGGATTTGTGCGTTAAAATACAGATAAAAACTGTTTAATTAAACTCCTGTTTTAACTCTGACCGCCGCTAGTACATATGTCAACATTACATGTTTCATTATAAATATGTGTGAATACAATGTCGAAAGATAGATATCTTCTGCTAGTTAATGAAAGCTGGAAACCATATTTCTTATCATTATTTTTGATTGCACATCCATAAAAAGCATGATCATAAAACTCATTAATCGTCAGAAATAAGTTTGGAATAAATTATCAACAGCAACACGTGCGACACCATGCGTGTTGTGACCAATCCAACACGACTATCAAGGTAAAACTGATTGCCAGCTAAATGTTCTAATTAACTCCATAAAATAGGGAAAACGAGCTCTTAGTAATGTAACATATTTTATTTTTTTATGTTAGAATTGAACAGATAACTATTAATTACTCCGAAGTATGAAAAATTTGCATCTTGTAAATCGTAGTCCAGTCAAGCACCAGTAATATTTTTAGATTCAGATTAATTTAATTCTAATTTAATGACTGGCAGAAAACAACGCAACTCCGGTGGAATTGGCACTTTCCTTTGTTTCCAAGACTGAAGAAAATTAATTAAGACCCAGTTAGGGATAACGACAGAGATATAAGAATTTATTTTTTTTACTATTTTAAGTACAAACGAAGACTAACATATAATAATATACCGTAGAAATATGAAGTTGTGAAGCAAGGATGTCAGTGATACAGTTATCTCTTTTGGTCATGTATGGGAATATAGGAGTGAATGAGACAACAATGCGAGTTAGCTAATTTACACGCCGGAACTTAAATACAGGAAAACAATTCCCATAATGTACGGAACATGTTAAGTGATTTTGCATGATAGCTGCAATACAAATAAGAATCGTATTAGAATTTACGTTTACGATTGAATTATTTGAAAAATATAGGGTAATTCTGAATTTGTAGAGCAACACCACTTTCTATCTCGCTCTTTATGACGCGTGGCCAGACCGTTCGCCAGCAAGCCATCGATTTCCAACGTCGCGGATCGTCGTCAATTCTCCGCTCAGCACTCGAGCAACACGGACGTTTCGCGCAAAGCTAACAATCAACTGATTATTCAGTTCAGTGTTTTGTGAAACCAGCAAGCTGTGTTATTCAAAGAAAATGTGTGAAAAGAGAACGAGAAAAATTAAAAAAGGTAGGTCCGATTTAATTAGTTTTAGAATGAAGTATAATTTATAAATCTTGGACGAAGTTATTTTTCAACGTTCATGCACTGACCTACCGCAAACAATGACGTATCGAGTGAAATCATTTAGGATTATGTGAAAAACAAACTTGGACAGGAAAAACTGTTATTTTAAAATGACTTTTCATTTTTTTTTTAAATAAACACATGATAAAATTATATTTCTTACGATATCGCTATCATTTTCACGCACCGGGCTTAGATGATTAACTTAGTTCAAAATCTGTATAAAAATAGCGATGTTGATATTTTTTGTACTTATAGCTACATTGCTGCAGTTATAATCCCTTCAATTTCAGGAGATACTTCTAGAGATCATTATTCAATTCAACAAAAAATCTTACTTCTTAGTAATAAATGCGAAAGCTTAGACGGATGGAGGAATACATATAGAGCATAGTCTGGAAGAACTCATAGGCTATTCATTATTTTTTAATTCCGTACGGACGGAGACGCAGGCTATTACTAGTATAAGTAATCGCAAGTTTTTTGTTTTTATTTGTTTGTTGTTTGTTCAAATTTTTGTTTACTAACTGAACTATGTACTGAACTGACGTAACACAACATTGTTTACATTTTACAGCGTGGGAATGTGACTTTTACATTATCTACATAGTAATGTAATTGTAACTACGCGTTGTCAGTCTGGCCTTTTAGGTATTAATTTACCGTCAGAGTAAACAAAAGCAGTGTATGATTTCACTAGATTTATCGTAAACGCGTCAAATCGCGAGCCCTTGTAATACCAAGTGAGTAGCCAGCCTAAAGAGTTGCCTTTATTGTATAATCTGTGCTGATTCTATCTGGAGAGGTTGTACTTGATTGACCTCCGCCCCCGCAACGCTCGCCCCCGCACAAACCCACGTTTCGATCAATACGGTTACTTAATTTGTTTTGTATCAAGAGGCGGTATCTTATATGTGGAAGACTTATTACCATGCGACTCCATCCGTTTCTACGAATTACCGGTTTTCACAAAAGTTGGATAACACCAAAAGTACAGGCTTCCCAGTTCTTTCATATTTATTTTTTATTTCCTCTCCTACAAAGATAAGGAAAGGAAGGAACTAAATTTCAATGACTTGGATGTTTTTTTTAAGATAAAAAACAAAAAGGTTGCGTCATAAATTCATTTTATTATAATAAATATGCATATCATGAACGGAAGAAACATAACTCTATCGCAAAGGAACAGAATTGCATGCTTCCGGTTTAATATGATTATGCACTTCCGGTATCTGAATACATAGATAATATATTTTTCAATGGGAAATATAACTTGTGAATTAAGCTATGGTAGAAAAAAAAACAATAACTATTTACAAGTAAAAAGAAAAAAATACTAATTAGATTATGAAAAAGGTATATCATTTATTACAAAAATCTTTTCTTTCTCTATGGATTTCTTGTAATACAGTAAAATTAAATGCCTCGTTTTTTTAACAATTTCCTATAACCTAAAACTTACCATCATATTATTGTCCTTTCAATACCCGAAGGTTATTTTATACTTGTTTACAATTTGATAAATTAACATGAATACGTCAAATAACAATATCGTACATATGTTAATTAAATACAATTCACACATATTTACTATGTCATTAAAAAAACATGCCTTTGGTTCCAAAGTCATTCAATATAATAAATGGGCGCAACTTTTTTGTTTCTTATTCCATTTAAGTGTTTTATCCCGTTATTATCATTAGTATGGTCTTTTGCTGAAACTTCGTATCAATCATTAAACATTTGTCATTGTTTTATCATGAACATTAAGACCAAGAAACAGAGGCATTCGCAAATGTATCTAATATGCATATACTAATATAAAACAGTGTAAGCACACACTAATTCGTAGCTTAGGATGTCGGTAATCAAGGCACATTATTAAATAATTATTTCTTTAATAAAAAGCTATACACTTACGACACGCTTTAGGCTATATATTTTCACGCTATTTAACTTAGGGGGTAAATAAATTTGTAAAAATCTTCATGTGGGGGAAAGACTATAGTCTTTGCAATTGAGAATATGACAAATATAAACAAAAAAATAAAGTTTTTATGATTTCATGCGGCTAAAGTCGCACGGGAACAGCTAGTCTATTTAATGCGTATGGTACAAATATAGCCACTACTAAAATAACTGTTACGTATCCAGCACGTGTTTTGTAGATAAGATATGTTTTGTGTACAGTCACTGTCATTAAAAATATAACGTATACTCGAATTTTATCATCTTTCTCGGTTGTCACTTCGAGTAACGTTTAATAAAATAAAAAATATAAATAAGTAAGAGATTAGAGTAATGACAATATTACGCTACGGATTGTAAAATTATGGTATGATAAAACCTTAATTTAAATAGGTAGCAGTTAGGACAACCTAGATATGTAAAATTTGGCTGCACTCAATGACCCAGAAAGATCTGTCAAGTTTGTGCGAAATGCAAGTTCGTTAGGTCTTGTCTATAGTTCAATGCTTTTATAATCGCAGTACTAGATTGTATATAGAAAAATTAACATAGAGTTGAGTAAAAAAACGAAATAAGAATTAGGCATCAAAATATGTTTGTTATTACGAGTATATACCTAATTGAAATTAAAGATATCTCAAATCGTATTATGCTATTGTAAGAACTCATAAAACATTGATACAAAACCGATCTAGAACTCTCCATATGGGAAATAAAATAGCAATAAAAAAATGTTGCATAAACGAAATTGTGTTTTATGTAATAGCAATTACTGACTGCAGGCATCCTTGCACAAATTTCCCAACGTAATGGTCACGTGGCCACACACCCGCGTGTTGTTTTTGTTGATGGTCAGTTTTTGAACGCATACGATACAATAACGTGACTGCATCATGCATCATCGTTCATTGTTTATATAAGTTTTTTAGCTGTTGAAAAAGGGAATTACGTCTAATTCAATAGATATTATGTCATACTTGTAAACGTAATTATTCGTTCATTTCAATTTATGGAAATATTTTAATTAATCACATTTGAAATTGTCAAAAACTTTATACATGTTAAATTATTTTTAAGGAATACCTAAAAATCTCGTTTGCTTTAAGTCATCATTATTTATTAAAACTATTAATCATAAATTTTAATTGTAACATTTTCATTAAAACCTCAACGATATTATTTATAGACTTTGACGCTTAAATTTAGTTGTAGTTTTTTCCTCTTCTAATTTTACCGTTGTTCACCGGTTAATGTCCTAATCATTAACCCAACATGCAGCTAACTGTACATGTGAATATTCACAAAGACAAAAAGTTTCACCTCGCAACTTCACTCGGTGTAAATATAATTATTTTGATTTAGTTACATTAGAATATTCTAGCCTGTAATTTTTTACTGTCAAGCACAAATATAGAAAATACTAGCTTTTGCCCTCGACTCCGTCGCGTGAAATTAAAAAAAAATAAAAGTGAGTAGCCTATGTGTTTTTCCAGACTATCCTCTACGTCTATGCCAAATTTCATCGAGATTCGTTCAGCCGTTTAGGCTACAAACTCTTACAAACATTCATCCATCTAAACTTTCGCATTTATAATATTAGTAAGATAATGACGTCAAACAGTTATAACATCACATCATGTTTTTTTTATATTTTCACAGTCGAAACTGCATTCGTAGTAGTAACTAAATAAATTATGGCTTATACATAGTGTAGACACATGTAGCAAGATAATTGCATCAAGTTGCAGTAGAGAGCGGTGTTTAATTACGAGACATGGCGTAAGAGCCCACGTGACTCCACTGTCATGTGAATTCCACAGTTCAACGTTCGTGTCATTGCACCGGTGGGAACGCGGAATTATCATATTCGCGATATAATGCAAGTGAGAGGCTTTTGATCGTATCGATGCGTATTACTGTGATTAAATATCCTCAAAGAACATCTTACCATCTCACTTCTTACTAATGTTATAAATGCAGAAGTTTAGATGGACGGATGGATGGATGTTTATTACTAAGTCCCCAGAACAGCTAAACGGATCTTGATAAATTTGGCGGAACTTAGCCAGGAAGAACTCTTCGCGTTTCTTATTTATACGCTAACAAATCAATTCAATCTTGTTTCAGGATCACAATTGGCCCGCGTTCGCGAGGCCAGACGCACCCAGCGGATCAATTGGCTCGCGTCCTACACCGCAAGAAGTAGCATCCCCAATCCAACACCATGCCCCGCTATGGATGCACGAAAAACCGCACAAAACCGCGTCATACTCGAACTAGCGTGGAAAACAGTCGCACTGATGCACAAAAATAGACTGATTCAACAAAAAATCATCGCCCTGCAGAAAGAAACATCAGAATTCGTCGCCGCTATGATGAACAATCCTGACAATAGACGACGCTATATGGAACAGATAAGCCTTGTAGATGCTCAGCGTGAAAACATCGATGCTATCAGACCCGTAAAAATCGAGCCAGATGTGTAAATGATAGGAGTGAATGATTGGAACTTTAAGAGTGAATGAACGGTGAAACCTGATTGTGATCTGCGAATTATATTCGTGCTTTGATCTAATTTTAACGTATATTTATTATAATAAGACTTGTTATTTGAATCTTTCTCACTAGGGCTGATCGATATTGTAAGGGAATCGATTATATACCATGAAAAATCCTCATGAGACATATTTAATCGAATCGAACTCATACGATATTTGTTGTAAATTTAAAAATGTGTGATTGAAGAATATTTATTTTAATATACCAGTTAAATTTCATTACAATCTTAATAGTATTAGACAACTTATTTAATTGATACTGTCGCTTTTAACTCAGAGCAATACTTCTCGTCAAGACTTAGGATGCGCGCCAAATCTATCCATACTTCTAGTGACATTGACAGCTGTCAGCTAGGGACGTGACGTTTATGCCGATAATCTAGAGTTGCGCCAATTCTATAGCACGGTACTAATTTTATTCCTAACAATAGTTACTTTGGCTCCTATACTATAAAAGTTGTAACGCACTATCGATCATCCCTAGCACACTTTATCCTGATCCTTTTTGTATTGCGATATTTTTGACAGCCTTAGTAATAATATTCGATTCGATGTACTTATTAAGACAAAAGCTATTTGATTTATTAAAATCGCGCTTTCAGCAATAATACTTAACTGCAGTGTCTTAATAAAACGTTGTGGTTAAATATAGTTATTCGTGTTGTTAAAAACTGAGGTTGTATCTAAGAGGCTGGTAAATATATGTATACTTTTGTAAAAATCTTCGTACCAGTTATTAAGTTTAGATATGTGAATATTCAAAATTCATTTTGAATCACTTGAATATTTTACCTATATTACATTCTGTATTGTTAATTCTGTAAATACCTATAAAGCTCTCATATACATAAATTCGTATTCCAAAAATGTTATATTTAATTATTTGGACACTAAATATTATAAAATTTTCTGTAAAAAAATCGTAAATCGTCAATGTTTTGTTCTGAGATTTACATACATCAAGCTATAGACTTGGGGTTATTATCCATTCAAAGACAATGTTTTTTTTGTTACGTCACTTAAATGCCAATAATTTCATCGCAACCTTTGCCTTTTTTATTTGCCTTATTTATGGTACGAAGAAAGCTTGAATTGGTTTAAAAAATACTCCTAGTTTAAGTCTATCAGACAGTCTGTTGTTCTTTGCTTAACGTTAATAAGAGCATCTTTTTACTTATAAGTAATTTACTTATAGAAAACTTTTTATAGTGTTAGGTTATATTTTTTTGTCACTCTGTTGGTCTAGATTGCATTTAATAGAACATAGATAACCCAAGATGCACAGATCTACCAAACACTGTGTTCATTTTAACGTATACCTAGATTATTATTTTTTAGTTACACGATTTAATTATTAAGCGAGTGTAGTGTGTAGTGTATAATTTTCATGAAATGGTTGTACAATTTTCTAGTTGTAATTATTACGTAGACAGTATTTGTTAATACCATTTTATTTGTATGATCAAAATAAATTTCAAAGACAAATTAGTGTGATTGGCCGTGCAATATATGATAATCGTGTTTAAAACGCGACATGGGATGGGAGTATTAATTTATAATGAATGTTATATTAAATCAAAGTATTATTATTAGAGTGGCACAACTCTCCCCGTGTGTTAAATTATATCTATGTTACGCTTAAAATACCTTTGTATATCTATGTGGTTTATGATTGTTGTTATAAATAAAATATACCTACTAGTCCTTGGCAAATATAAAGTTATTTCATTCAAAATTCCTGTTATCGACCATAATATACAGTATAACTAATTCCAAGTAAGAGTAACAGATAGGAAATAAACATCGACATATCAATCTAAAGATACTAGACAAATCTTTTCTCAAAGTTCCGTCTGCGCGGATTTAATACAACCGAGTACGTAGCATGACATGTTTAAATCTGTCTACATTCAGCGAAACTATCGCATTTATAACATAAGTATAACTAATTCCGGAGAGGTTTAAAGCATGCCTACTGTATTACGATTTAATAAATGGATTTCAATTAACTATAACAACATTTTTTCAGCGTAGTCAGTAGAGTTTTCTACTTTCTACGCCTGGGTCCTCCCTTGTTGGACTTGATGAGGTGGTTTTCGTGAGTAAAGTTGTACATAACCAGTCAACCTGTCATCTCCCCAGCAGACAAAGTATCTTTTGATGTAATTGTGGTTTGAGGAGACATGCCAACAAAAGAAAAGTAAATACGAAATTCGAATAAGAAAAAAATAGCAATTGTTGTTAAAGAAAAAATTGCTAGTGTTTAACTTACAGGCGCAAACTTTGAATTGAACATACAATGACACACATGATTACTGTTAGGTAGCTGTAATATAAGTTGAATTAGATATATGGCAACATAGTATATACAAATATGTCATCTATGTCCATTGTGCTACGCTGATCTAAAAATGTGATTTTAATAAATAACAGTTTACCATTAACCTTAGTATTCTTTAATGTGGATATACATTTAAATATTACAGTAGCTTTACCACTTAAATTCGATATTCTAAAACACCACTTAATATTGTTTGTATGACAAATTAGAAAATACTTTGTCTTTGGAAATGGTCGAAAAATTAATATTTATTGCCATTATTTAAAAAAAATGACAGTGACAAGTGACAACTGTTTGAATTCTGCAATATAGGTTATGTTTATTTTATAATTATTTAATCCTGACAAATAAATAATAACTACAACAGTTATTTAGCAAATATAACCATCATCTTTGAAGCTCACATACAAAATAAAATGAAAGCCCTCATACAGCGTGTTAAAAATGCTAAAGTAACCGGTAAGTAATTTCAGTAATAATGTTTCGTTAGTGGTTATTTATGTTAGTATATATGTGACTGAAAGCGAGTCGATAAAATAAAATTTCAGTAAATGATGAAGTAATAAGCAGTATAGAGCAAGGCGCTTGTATATTAATTGGGATCTGCAGTAGCGATACTATTAAGGACATGGAGTACATGTAAGTACAAATATGTTAATAATTAAGGAGAGAAATTCTATTTGCCAAGTCGTCAGAGAGTATGTGTATGTGGATATGCCTTTTTATAAATTTATGGCTCCTTAGCGTTTAATTTGGTAACACTTTTTCTTCATCTAATACATTTTCTTGTTACAGAGCTCGTAAGATATTAAGTATAAGGATATTTGATGATGAAAATCATAAAAGATGGCAGAAAAGTATTGTTGACAAACAGTTTGAAATTCTTTGTGTCAGTCAATTCACTCTATACAATACATGGAAGGTGGGTTTCTAATTTCCATATATACATCTTGTATTATTTTAACATGTTAAGATTGAATGTGGATGGCTAAAAAGGAAGAGGAAGACCGAAGAAAGTATGGATGGATTGTGTGAAAGAGGATATGCTTAAGAAAGGAGTGGATTCAGATATGACGGCAGCAGATACTGTGCCGACCCTCCATAAGGGATAAGGGACAAGGGCAAGTGGATGATGATGATCTGGTATTATTTTAAAATACAGTTAGATACTGTTTAGACAAACATGTGTTTTAACTCTGTTGTATGGACATAGACAATAATCAATTTTTGGTAATATCTAATATCAGCATGCAATAAAAGGAATGAATTGGTTTAAGTTGTAATGGTGAGGCCTCTTATTTATTTATATGGGTTTAAACATTGTGTTTAAAAAGATAGAAACTATTGTCTATGTATGAATTTGCTTCACTTTGCATCTTAGTATGAGCAGTATTAGTGAGGGTTTCCATTGTTGGAACATCCATTGAAAAAACAGCTATCTCAATATTTAAAGTTAATGAGTGGGATAGTATTATATTAATACAAGTTACATCAGTGGAAACCTTCAGTTATACAGATAACATTTTCTCTTCAGGGTAACAAGCCGGATTTTCACAAGGCGATGGCTGCTGACAGATCAAAGGAGTTCTATGAACAATTCATTCAAATGCTTAAGGATAAATATAAGCCAGATAAAGTTAAAGGTAACATTACAAATATATAACAAGAACAATATAACTCATGTCTGTAACACAAAGGAGTAGGCAGAGAACATGGACTTCCTTAACACCTTGTATCATGTTTTTATTATTATTTGTCACTGCATCTCAAATTGTGAATGCTGCCCAATTGTGGTCTAGGAAAATTGCATGTTAAATTTATTTACAGTGATGATTCTACAGTTTGGTAAGATGTTCATTTTATGCATAGAAATATTAACAATAAAGTTCATGTTTACAAAATATTGAATTATAATTGAAATAGGTTTTTAAACTAAAATTTCGTTGCACTGAGAATAATTGGTACAGAAAATTTGCTATCTTTGTTTGGTATCATACTAATATTACAAATGCGAAAGTCTAGATGGATGGATGGATGTTAGAGTACCTATATGAATGGATGATGAATTTTGGCATTGTTGTAGAGCATAGTCTGGAAGAGCTAATAGGCTACTTTTTTAAATACCATGTGGACGGTGTATCGGGCAAAAGCTAGTTTCTATAATTGAGTAAATTTTTTATTTTCAGATGGTCTATTTGGTGCATACATGCAAGTATCAATACAAAATGACGGTCCTGTCACATTGGAGATAGAGTCTCCAGCTCAGATACAAAACAAAACATCCAATAGTACAGATGCTGTAGAAAGAAAAGATGAAGTTTCTAATAGGTAATCATACTTCATACTATTATAAACTAGCTTTGGCCCGTGACTCCGTCTGCGTGGAATTAAAAAAACACAAAAGTGAGTAGCCTATGTGTTCTTCTAGACTATGTTCTACATCTATGCCAAATTTCTTCCAGATCCGTTTAGCCGTTTAGACTACAAACTCTAACAAACATCCATCCATCTAGACTTTCGCATTTATAATATTAGTATGATGTGAAAATTTAGATGGATGGATGTTTGTTAGAGTTTGTAGCATAAATGGCTTAACAGATTTCTATCGAAATTTTATCAATTTTATCAAATTTGGTATAGTCTGGAAGAACACAAAGGCTACTTAATTTTCTATTTTTTAAATTAGGACGGAGTCGCGGGCGAAAGCTAGTTAGTAAATACTTAAGTATTTTTTAACTTAAATTTATTTATAAGAGATGTAATTGGAATTTTTATAGCAATTATTGTTTTTGTTTCCGTGCGGCTTCATCTGCATGAAATTATAAAAAAAAAAACATTGTTTATTTGTAAAACTTTCAACTGTAAATATCAAAATTCAAAAGCACAAATGACAATGAATTCAAAAAATACCGTTACCATGGTAATATTTTTGTTATTGTAGTTTTTGTTCCTTTCATTACATATTTTCCAATTTTTTCACCCCTAAATTAACTAGTGTGAAAATACACACCTATAGTCTGTCAAGTGTAGGAGTTCTTATAAAAGGAAGGTATTTCAAAAATATGCTGCGATTACAACATTGTTGTTATTTAATCTAATAAAAATTAAGTAATGATGTAAATGAGAAACAATGCTTAGTTAACAATGAGAAATCATGAAAGCATTGTGTTTGTTTGTAATTATCGTTATGTTGTTTTTCAACAATTATAGTAATTTATACTTTCACAAACATGATCCCTAATGTTATCCCTACTTTATATTTGTAACATATAAATAGAATTGTATTCAATTGTAAGACAGTATTCTAAACATCGATATTGTTAAGTCGTAGTCTATTTGTGATAAATATCTAAAAGATTAATTGTTAACAATATTACTAAAAGTCAGTCATCACCAGTTCACTAAACGTCCCCACTGAGGTTCGGAGCCTACCCTAAGTTAGGGTGACCAGGCCGTAGTCAGTGAAGTCAGTGAAATCTTCAAATTATTTCGTGTGCAACAAAAATCTTCAGAAAAGAATACCGATAAAATCCTTAAAGATTTGTGTTAATGTTTAAATACGTATCCAGTTCTTGAAGACAAGAACAAAGTTTTATAGAAAAGTTAATCAAAAGCAGAATATGGAATCCGTAAACACATCTCCTAACGTGTGTGTACTGAACGTTTGTGAAGAATCTATTAGGGAAAAGAAAAAAGCATCTTCTCTCATCTGCTGGTGTTCAGCTTTTATAAAATTATTTAATAAAATTAAATCAAAAGGTAATGATATTGCTGACGACAGCTTGGAAACTATACAGTTGCGTGTTATAAAATAAAGGGTTTCGTTGCTTATATTGTTTTTAGATAAAAAAACTATCAGCCTTAGAAATAAACGCGGTATAAAGTTAAACTTAGGAATAAACTGAGTATAAAAATTTGTACTATTCGCTTATACTCAGTTTATTCCTAAGTTTAACTTAATACCGCGTTTATTTCTAAGGCTGTATATGTAATACAATTTGATTTATTTGCTAAAATTAAGGATTCGATGGTTACAAACACGCCTTTAGCGTCTACTCAAGTATGACTTCAACTCAAAGTGTATTTGTTTTTAAAATGTATTACTGTCTTGGTTTCTATTGTTGAAACTTTTGTATAAAATTGTAATGTATAGATTTTTAGAAAAGTTTTTAACAATTAAAGTTTTATTTATTTGAACAATGGTATTTTTTGGTTCCTTCAAATGGTAAATAGGTGAAATAAAAAGCACAATTAAAAAAAAAACTTTATTTTGAAATAATGGTTATTATCTATTAACAGTTAACTTTAGGCCAGTGATTATGCATGAGACAGAGTGGTCACGGCCTACGCTACGCCTAAATTTATCCAAACACGAGAATTTATCCATAAAACCTATTTCCTATGGTCCACCCGTTAACAGATAATCGACCAAGAATTCAAATCCGTTTTTACATTCCTACATTAGTAGAAAATAAAATAAAAAAGTATAAACAGACATAAATGCAATCTAATATAAACCATCTATTTTAAATATTACGATATAGAATTTAACAAACGAGAGATTAAAATAAAGTTTTATAAATAGTGTCGACTTATAAAGTTAATCGAAGATTATCATTTAGCTGTTAGTGCCGCATGATTACTATTTCTATACGGTGTTATATAGACAATATAATCACTCCTACGTTTACACAAATGCCTACGACACGAGACAATTCTTATAGAAGTTGTCGACTCTCCAACAGCTGTGAAGGCACTCTACCTTTTGGTATATTGCTGATAGGATATCCTCACTCCTCGCAGTATCATCGCGTAAACATATCAAGTGCAAGATTACAATAGTCCTTAGATTTAGTCCGACAGGCTCACTACGAATCTATCGTCTCGTTACAACTATCCAAATATTACTATTATAAAAATATCTATAAACTATGCTAAATCGAGTGAAATGTTACTGGGACAGGCTAAGGATAAACGACAGATACCCTTTCGGTTATGGACGTTCGTGCTTCGACGACGCTGGAATTTTGTTAAAAGTTAGTAGACGTGAAATTAATACGCTCGCCGCAATTATTCGATATGTGAACGTATCGGCGGTTGATGTTCGTTGGTGGTGAGTGATGATCAATCGTGGTCGGTGGTGAGAGGTGGTCTACCAAAGGCCGGAGGAGTACCCGCCGGGCGGCACGCGATTGTGGATCAGGTTGTTTCTGCCGTTAATTGACGTCACGGTGTTAATCTGGCCGTTTAAAGATTTGTAGCCGTCGCCGGTGATGGGGTTGCCCTCTGAAAACATTTAAATATACAATTAATCAAGTCCTCAAGTCAATCATAATAGTGTGCTGAATTCCAAAAGAATGTTTCTAAATAATTAAATTTAAGGCGAATATTAATTATTGAAGTATCTAATCCTCTTGCATTTTTACTCTATAATCTAAGTTAGAACCAAAATTTGAATTAAAATTCTATTTAATAAATAAATCTAATTTTTCATGAATGGCAATTACAATAACTCTACATGCATATTACATGAAATCTTAAATTATAGGACATAATTTAATTACACAAATTACCTTAAAATACTACTTTACCATACCACTTACACTAACTACATAAAAGGGCAACAATACATAGAGCAGAAAGAAAGAGAAGAAAAGGCGTGCCGAGTACAAGAAATGTTTTACAACAAGGTTTACAAATATATTGTAAAATAACATACAAAGTTACTACTACAACAAAAAGCAAACTTTACGGCAGGTTTCCACTGACAAAACTTTACAAATTTTACACTACATGTTAAGTCTGAAATCACTATAATAAGAAAATATTGAAATGAGGTGCCGTGAAAACCTACTGTTATTTATACCAAATAGGTTGCTGACAAATAACAAGCCCATTTTGGCAATAATTACAATTTTTAAATGTGAACCATACATATTTATAAAACCAAAAAGTCGTCAAAAAGGGCCTGATATGACGGATAACATCTATCAATTACAATGTACTAACATTTAATTTATAAAAAATAATTTAATTCTAATTTGCTCTAATTGTAAAAAAAGCAAATAACAAAAGGGTAAAAAGTGCTTAATTCAGTGACTTGAAGGTATCGATTTTATTTAATCTGGCAAAAAATATTTCCAATATACACAATATTGAGAGCAAATACAAGCTAACGTTGCTTATAAAATAGTGCAAAAGTGTTAATCCTTCAGTCAAAATTAAACACCCACCCAGTTCTCTTTGGCTGACATAATCTACATAGTACGTCTTAGGTTCGGAATCTTCTACATGCCGATTCAAATTAAACAGGTATCCTGGTACGTGCTTAGGGAAAATGGGAGGAAAACCTGTCAGCGTAAAGGGTCCGGGGGCTTTAGGAGTATCTAGTAATGTGAAGTCGGGTATGGGAGCATCTCTCTCATATCTAAAAAGGCTGGTTGGAGGATTCGTGTTTGCAGCGACATATGGATCAATAGGTCCATCTAGAGTCGGTATTGGGTTGTATTTGTAATCGGGTTGAGGTTTATTCCCTAAAGCTGAAGTCATTCCGACGAATGAATGAAGAGGCAATGGGTGATATGGAATGTGATGATGTTTAGGTTCGAGATAATGTTGTGCGGGAAAGGGAGGCCAATGTCTGTCTATAATCGGTTGAGGTGAAAGCGAGTCAGGGTCAATTAATGGATGAATTTTATCGGGATCATCTGTACCTAGACCTAATAAAATGCGAGGAGATTGGTAACATATCGGTCTAGGTTTTGTGGTCGATTCAACATAATATTGGCCCGGCTCTGGTGGCCAACATCGGGTGAAGTATCGGTGAGTGGGTTGTGGATTAAGGAGGTTTAGGTCCAGGTCTATGTCTGGGTGTAGGTCGGGCATAAGGTTAACGTCGGCACCTCGCAGGCCGGCGGCTGGGTGGCGCCGGCGCGGCGGCGGCACTGGGATCCCATCGCCGGTCACTGGATTCCTCTTCGGTGGCGTGTACGTAGCTGACCATTCACAGAACAGACGGTTTTCATTCAAATCACTCGCTGACGATTAGGATCAATGTTTCCGGCTTATTCCACGTCACGTTGGTGTCGAAACATTGATCTTATTCGTTCACAATATTCTGTCTAATCCTAAGTTTAGTTATTTAATTAGTTAGTTATCACTTCGTGCTGCAGTCGCATTCTTAAATATTAGGTATAGTTTCCAAGTCCTCATTTTTTGCTGTTCATGCTTAGATTAGCAATAATATTATCGTTATAAATAAGTCCGTGCCTGATCATGATCATAGCTGATGCTGATCAAGTATAATGATTCGTATATTGTTATTTAGAAGAAAGTATCGGAGCGTAAATCATTAAGATAAGAAGCATATCCTAGCGTGCAGAGTGCCAAATGATATGTGTTCTGGCACGCGATTCGAGCACCGCTATACCGTGTACAGAACTCTTTTATTACGTATTCAAAGTCATGTTTCCGAGTTCTGTTCACAGTTTTAACAGTTCTAATGTGGAACGGAATTGCAAAGATTTGTTGCATTTAATTTAGATTTTAACGTGATTTTTAGTGTCCAGAAAAATTTCAAATACCGTAGCGAATTTAGAGATTTTTTACATTTCTTTATTCCTTAACGGTTTCATTTTAAAGCTTTTAAGACTGTTCTTGATTGTAAGAATTCATTCACGAATATTTGATCAAACACTTCTATTCCACATTGTAACGGTCGTATGTGAGGCATTCGTTACGCGTGTTGTGCCTACGCGTGCGCAGTTCGTGCCTACACAGGGAACGACTCACAGTGGTCGGCGGGCTCCGTCTCACCTCGGCTGGGTGTGGAGTTGGCGCTGCCGTTGGCGAGCTTGGCGGGCGAGTGCGCCGCGCTGCCGTTTACCTCCGCGTCGCCGAACTGGATGTGGCTACGGATCGTGTCCGTCACCATTGGGGCGGGGGAATTGGCGTTACCCTGAAAAGATTTATAGTCCATTTCTTTATAAAACATACAGTTTGTACTAAAATTATTGTCTACACATTCAATTGAATGCAATTTAGAAATACTTTTCTGTAAGGACAAGTCGAATGAGGATAAGCAGATGATCCTGTGTGCCTATCTACGCACCACATTGGATAGAACATAAAAATATCTTTTCTTTAGTCTTTGTACTAAGTATATGTGAAGGTACCTGTCCAAAAAGTCTTGAGTGCGTATCCCGTGGACGGGTGGGTGTGTCGCGCTGTACGCGTGGCCGGCCGCCACCGTTCTTAACGGGGCTTCCGTCGGGGCTGTCGCTGCTGAAGATCTCTGCGATGCAGCTCTTCGGGGCGTTGGGAACTCTGCAACGATGCAAATACATATTGTTAGTTAGATATTTATTGTTTCAAGACAACGGCAGGGAGTTTCTCGACTCGAAACTCCGGGAAAGCTCATATTGTTGAAGCTCTTTTTCCAGCAGTAGATCATTATAATATATGGATAGTGAGGTAAATATTTCTACACATCAGAAAAAGTTAGCTTATGTATTACAAATGTCTTGATATGTCAGACGTGGTTTTAGTTATTTGACATCCAGGAAATCGTTTACTAGTAGTAAAGCCATAAAAATTAAAAGCCCTTGTTATTCAATACACATTATCATTTCTAATTGGAAATGTGCTCAACGAACGTATCCCCTTGCAAAGACCGGACATTACCTGCCGGCGGGAGGGACGGCCACTTCCGGTGGGGGAAGGGTCAGCAAATATCAATCGATACCCAAATACAAACCTCAAATAGCTCATAAAACATGACGTGGTATTCCTACAACGGTCATTGACCCTGAAAATTCTGTTCACGGAACGGGATCGCAGCCAAGTCTACAAACTTTAGTATGAATCACCTGACAAAGCATTGCACTATGCGTTTTAGAGGCTTTACTCTTTTCCTATCCTAAGATTACACTGTGATAGAATATTAAAACAATATATTACATAAGATACAATATTAATTCCTGTATGCAAATATAAATATGCATTTTTAATTAAAAATAAAGATCGTGAACCAGTAATTTCTCACCATGGATAACAAATCAGAGCGCCTTGTAAATCCAACAAGCCGTACACGAAGTGAAGATTGTGTCGTGATTTAGAAAAGCTATGTTTGATTGGCGAGAAATTTTATCGCGATATTATACGCGGCGCTAACCCGCCGTCTTGCAGAGATGCTAATGCAGGTGGACGCCAAGATGTAATAAATATAAGATCACGACAAGATAACGTGTGACTTAACAAATTTTAAATCGTCATTAAATAAGAGATTGTCAACCGAAATCCTTATATTTACATCCATTTAATACAGATATAACTTTGATTGGCATTCAAAAGCATTCCTCAATGACAGCGATCACGTTTCTTATAGAACTATGAACGTAAGCTTACAGATGCTTAGTTCTTGCAGTTTTCAGGCCTGTTCACTAAAAATTGTGCGTGTGTAGACAACATTTTAACTGTTAGTAAGTAGTTAAGAGTAGTATGTAGCGGGCTTCCTATCAAGCTGAAAACGGCAACGTGTCTGTCGAAGTCGTCACATAGTAAATAAATCCTGTAGACGATGTGCAAACAATAAACGGTGCGACAAAAGCATCACTCGAGGGTCCGCAACGCAGATGTGCCGCGACGCTGCTGCCGCCGTGCCGGGGCAATCGATACCACGCCAGTGCGCCAGTGCGCCCGCCCGGCTACGAGTTTTGTTCACTGCTTACTGCTGAATCGAATCACCCGTTGCCGTTTGTCATTTTAATACGCTCTTTGGTTGTTGTGTAAACTACATGCAATGAGTGAGTGAGTTCCCACCACATCAACTTAAACATTTAAAACATTTTTTATGAATTCATGCTTCTTTATTTCTATTCCTATGCATAACATTGTTAGAACCTCCATCCACATCCAGTATATCACTTTGCCTTCTCAATACGCCTAAAAATTTATATTCATAAGTCTAGTTTATTTGTTTAAATAAATCACTAACATTTACTACACGAGCTTATTTACAAACTCGACTTATATAAATCAAGTCATTAGATAATTTGATATAATTCAAATTGGCATAAATAGTCACGCGACTGTAAATATTTATGAGGACGGTCCATTACCACTGGTAATGGTAAAACGCATAATTAATGTTGACAGAAGCGAACGTTAAATAAATGTTTATAGATAGTCTTTTGTTAGCAGGTCTTGTAAAAATCTTACTATTAAAATGATTTTGAAGCACAGTCTTTTTAAAAGCAGTTTGAAGCTATCATTGTGACTTAGTTATATCAAGAACAAGATATGTTAATAAGAAATAGAATTAGTTATCCATTATTGCTATCTAGTAGTAACTAACCTAACAGAGCATGTTAGCTATAAAGTAGAGGGGCGACAGTACACTAGCGTTGACTCGCCCGGAGCAAAAACAAAGCAAAATTTATGCATGACTTATCTGTATGGACAGTAACATAAACAGAGATGCAATTACCATTGATAACAACAGATAGCATGTATTTAAATTGCGTATAAATTACTACAAATAGCTGTTTGGTCGAAATTGGTTACATCACGAGCATGAAGAAGCTTTTACATTATTTGCGTTTATTAGAGCTTTTATAATTTATTTTTATACTAAAAATATCAGTTACAGTTATTAAGTTTCCCTTACTAATATAACCCACAATAAATGACTTTAAGTTGCAGAATTATGAAAAGAAAAATTATAAGATCAGCTAACACGATGTTACATGTGCGACTATAAAAATAAATCCTATATGTGAAATAATGGTAACTAATACTGAGTATTGTGCTAATGCGTACAAAAGTGCTGGAGACGAAACATAAATGCTAAACGTTTTTATAAATGAAAAATGTCTAGCCGCAATCCAACACCGTGTACGTGCCAACGAGGTCAATGTAGGCGAGCACGCTACCCTACAAAAAGCCTATTCACTCTTGCCTAGAAGCCTCTCGTAGTTGCTCTTTTGGCAAGGATTTTTACATTGAGGGCATGAAACATTTTCGATTAATGTTTCATAATTTAAAAATCTATATACAGGTGATAAAAGTATTCAAAATATGTTTCTGTGGCAAGTTCACAAACTAACTTGCTACGAGAACTTATTTAATTCAAAAACATTTTTTCTTACTGTTATCAATACATAATTACCACGTTATCATTATTAAAACAAAACATTCCATCGGAAACTCTAATCAAATGTTTATAAACAAAGAATATAACGTTAGGAAAACGTCAGTTGGGAATGCCCAAGGCGTCAATATACAATTACCCGTCATCAATGCTACCGCACAATCAGCCGACTACCGGTGCATGATAACACTGCTCGATTGAAAACCACGCGGTACACGATAACAGTCAATTCTAACTAATGTATCGATTACTCCTACATTGGAAAACGCTACAGCTATTTCAAGTCGTTCAACGTGCGTACCGTTTCAACTAGTCGAAGTAACGTATTGTAATAGCACATAAATAATAATTATAAATGTATAAACATGCAATATAGACTAAAAGCTGCTATTATGGTATAGGAGAAAAGTGCGTGAGAGCAAATAATTGCTTTGTGCGCACAACAGGCGCTGCGCGCACGCAATGAGGTTAAATATGGCGGTCATTATATGGAGCCTATTAAGATTTCCGAAGTAACTCTTCTAGCAAGAAAAATATGTTTTATTAATATCGAGTATTTTTGTGCTTTTTCTTATCTTCTAAAATCTTTATCGTAAGTTCCAGCTTTCAATAAATATTATTAACGGCCTGTTATAATCTGTCCTGATAATTCGCGCGGAAAACTGCCACAGATTATAAACATCCTAGTCGTTTTCAGTCGCATGTTTGCCGACGTACAACTTGATTATTAATTGAGTGTAAGAATATTGAAATCTTGTTTGTCGTTTCTGTAATACTACATTAAATCAAGACCTAAGTGAAGTTTTCATAGTAGAATTATTCCATGGGAAGGATTATTAACGGATTTTATACAATCTCAAATATCTTCCATCTAACCTCTTTCGTAAATTTCCTTTCCTATTATAACATTACTCAAGTCCGAAATTAACATTTTGCTTCAAATATTTCTAACAATGAAACGCGAAGAGCGTACAAAGCTTTCATTTTGAATAGCTGCACGCTTCACTATCTCTAAGAGTAAAAAAAAAACTACAAATTGGATAAAATTACACATTCACGGCGCTCAAATTACCATCGCGAGACTTCTTGCTTCCTCTCTCCGCTGTTTTCATTCCAACCTTCAAACCTTCGTTACAATCATAATTATATCAGAACATCCGTTCCTGTAATAACTACACAAAAAGACATATGCAATTCTATTGTTTTATAGAAAATAGTATCGTAAATCGTAGAGAATACAGTTCTAATTTGAACACAACGCATAACAAAAAGTAAAGTTACACTTGTGCGTCCGACTGTACAAATATTTTGAGATTTCAACACTCACTTGCGTGTTCTTTTTCTTTCACGATCTGTTGGATAAGAAAATGGTGGATATGTTTTTTTTATCGTTAGCTAATGATAATGTTGTGCATTTAATGTAGGTAATCATGTTGTGTTTAATCTTTAGAAACAAGTACATTGGACTTATTATTCGCTTAAGCTTATGTTTGAAAGAATACTTTTACTTCTTATGAAGCCTAATCAAGATTAAAATTTGCATAGAAGATTACAATCCAATAAATGATTCTCCTGTCATTATTTGATCCGTTGACACTTATTCTGACATTTCCATTCGTCACTGTCACTGTCAACATTTTTTTTTTGTGACTGAATGGCCACTGTTGTTTGCCTTGAAGAGGCATTTACAGATTCACCAGGCTTCAGGTGGCCGAGCGCAGGTGGTGTTTGGTCTAAACCTCGTTTATGAGTAAATAAGCTCGAGGGCTCCCTCAGGAGCCTCGACACGAGCCGTTACTTCGTTATTATTACCGGATTGGACTGTCAACGTCTAATCTTCTATTACCACGACTACCACATCAGTTAATATAATTTCATATTAAAATATGCCATAGAACTGATAAGATTGATCCGTCAACTCACGTCAAAATCAAGTAAAACAACCTTTATCATCTAATGAAAATATGAAAATTGTAATTATAATAAAGCCACTGTTATACCGTAATATAGTTGTTCTTATTATGGTTTAGTAACTTTTGCTCGCGACTCCGTCTGCGTGGAATTTAAAAAAAAAACTAAACTAGGTAGCCTATGAGTTCTTCCAGACTATACTCTACATCTATGCCAAATTTCATCTACATCCGTTTAACAGTTTAGGATATAAACTCTAACAAACATCCATCCATCTAAACTTTCGCATTTATTTCATTAGCAAGAAGGTAAGAAGTAAGATAAGATTAGGAGGTACACAAACAGTTTAGTAAAATGACTAACTTTGATTTAGTTAGTAAATATTGAACAATAAGCTAGATATACAATTTAAAAACAAATGTTATAACCACGTGTTCAATGTATCATTTACAAGCATTGAATTTATGGTTTATTTTCATAATAGTGCTAGATCGTAAAGGAAACAGTCTCACTGTTAGTTTTCAGTGTTCATTGTTACAGGTCGTTCGCGGGTCTTTTGTTCTCTACGTACAATTTGCACGGCAGCTCTAGTGAAATCCGTACCCTTTAGCACCTGTCTGTACTTTTGTTTGTTTTAGTATCGTCTAGAAATTTCTATTTATAACGATGTACTTAACATAAAGTTCGGTTTTCCTAGGAAATTTAAAAATCTTACTAATCTTACTAATAAGTATTATAAATGCGAAAGTTTAGATCGATGTATGGATGGATGGATGTTTGTTAAGAGTTTGTAGCCTAAACGGCTGGACGGATCACGATAAAATTTGGTTCAGATGTAAAGGGTACTCTGGAAGAACACATAGGTTTTGTTTTTTTTTTTTAAATTCGACGCGGAGAAAGTCACGGGAGAAAGCTAGCGAATTATAAAGTGCACACGATCTCTTTGAATCTAATTCATATAATAAGGCTGTTTATGCATTACAATTCTATTATTATTATTCACACTACAAATAGTTAAAAGCTTGGTTCAATGCGAGTTGTTAACATAAAGCCGTACCCCGCAATTACGTGCGCCTACAACTAACAACTACACACGAACGTACATTGAGAAAGTTTACACCACATTACACTTTCTTAACGAAGCGTCGATGCATTGATGCATGTTAGAAAGTCAATGTAAACGCTGCAATACTCTTCAGTCGCTTTGTAGTAGGGGTGAGGGGTGGTCGTAGACAGTGTGCAGACGGCCGGGTTGGTGAACTTTGCCAAAACCTAGACCGAGTGCAAACAACCTTGTTATTAAAATGAGGAATCAATTGTACAATTAATCTGAAACGGAATGTTTGAAGGACATGTAACGGATTTTGCACTTATCTTACTCATTGTTAATAGTAAACATTACGGTTTTTCCGATTGTTATGAACAAAAGTATTATATTTTGTATTTGAAAACATATTCCTAACTTTTTGTATGTATTGAAATAACTCAAAAACTACTTGACCGATTTTAAAAATTCTTTCACACAAAAAAAACACTGAGTAAGGCTATATTTTTAAATTTCACGTGAACGACTAGTAATAAATATATTAATACTTTTAGAGGAACATCTGTGTAATTCCAGATGTACGTCATAAAACACTTAATGAGCCTTAATGTAAACGATAATAGTCGTCGAGACAGATGTTTATGTAACACGCATTAAATATAAAATAAACGCCATTTATTTTATTGCTCGGACAACACTAAACATTGATAAGATCTCTATATCTGGGCACACTGTGCAAAGGACTTTGCGCCAGGTCTATAGAAAACCGCAACCGATGGCTCATTATTGTAAGATTTACTTAATACTATAGCTTTCTTCTCCTGCAATACTTATCGAGAACCAAAGTCAACGATATGTTTATTAAACCCGTCTATTAAAGTCCTAGTAGAAAATTAAAATTACTTTTCAGTACAAAAGTTACCTAACCTTGTCTGCAACATATACTCTCTAATCTGACATGCATATCAGAATTAAACGAGTGAAAACTTGGACTGCGTAAGAAAAACGCACCGACTTAATTTTATTTATAGTGTGAAGGCGCCCTAAGTAAGGCTTCTGACTGGCGAGTTACATAATGTTCTTAATACGCACATGTTTACAAAAATTATCTTGTTTTTCTGAGGAAAAGTAGACATAAATTTTGCGTGAATCACTAAATTTGTTATATTTAACAGGAAACATATTCGCAATTTACGAAGGTCCAGTGTTACATTTCTCACGATAGAAATCGATGTCAAAACTTCCGGAAATATAAAATCACCAAAAATATTAATTTAGACATTTTTAGAGGTATGTGATATAACATAATATAGTTAAGGACATAGTACAATTTAATTCGTAGTATTTCGATTTGCTAAAATATTTTTTTATAAAGACCTTATAAAATTTTACTGCTGTTTAAGTCTTCATTCATTAAGGAATTCCCTGAGAGAAGAAGCATACTAAACTACTAAGCAACACCACTTAATAACTGATAAATCAATTTTGAAAATAAACGATATTGTTAAAATTGAAAGCCCCGTGAAAATTAAACAATGAATATTATTCATTACTTATAGTTTAAAGTAATTCTTCTGCATATCCTAACTAGCTGTTCCCGTGCGACTTCATCCACAAAAAAATATAAAAATCGTTTCATTGTTTACATTTGTCAAATTATCAATTGCAAATGTCAAAGTGACATGAAATGATGACAAACCATGGCAACCTTGGTTTTTGATGTTGGCAGCTTGTAGTTTATGGTTTCTTTCCCATGTCATTTTTTTTCCAATTTATTTATCCCCCAAGTTTAATAGCGTTAAAACATATAGCCTACAGCGTGTCGTAAATGTAGGGCATTTTATTAAAGAAAGGATTATTAAAAAATATGCTGTGATTGTTGGCATCATACGGCAAAAAGTATTATATGTTTACGCTTTATTACATTAAGAAGATGTAAACTTCGTCCACGCTTTAAATTGATTTGACGCGTCGGGATCGCCCACAAGCATTTGGAATTACACCACCTTACTGTTTACATATCCTATTGATTTCTGATTAGGTGCTATCCACTCTAACTTAACTCTTAGAAATTACTACATAAATACACATGTCGTCCAGGTTATTAAAACTCAAGGTAAATTTTACTAGTTACTAATCTATAGAATATGAACAGTTCGCAAACAGTTTTGTACTAACATGGTCTATTATCCGCATACGTAATGGGCAGGTTTCACATCCGTAGCGAAGATAATGTCATTAGATAAACGTGCGGGATGTTTAATTATGTTAATTTGCATGTTATATGCGGACTCCAGTCGGTTTATTGGGGCCGTAACTTGGTCGGAACGAGCGAGTGGGTGAGCACCGGGAATAATAGCCATACCTTGTTCACAGTATTGATTCATACGATAATTCGCTTGTATGCTATTCTAATAGATTACTGCTTTAAATAAAATGAACACGGCAAACATAACAATGCCAAACACAAATTAACATTAAATCTTTAGACATTTATGACGCAAAAAACAATAGGCGCAAAAGAATATTTAAAAAGAAATGATGTCATAAATTGTAAAGTTTAAGCCCGATATTGTTTAATGTTATACTTTTAAAAAAGAACTAACCTTTTTCTCATCGTGGCCGAAGAAACCAAATATAAAATTTTTTCTCTACCACGCCCTGCATTTTACAACATTTTTTTTATAAAAGTCGTTCAAACGATCAATAAAAAGCCAAAGCCAAGCCAGTCGCCATTTTGTTTATAAAAAGCAAATTGACAAATAGCATTTTTTCCTTTTTTATTCGGCTTTAAGTTAAATAAAGAACAACAGTTAAATCCTACTACAATACAATTACATCATTTTTAATTTTATTATCTGCATCATTGTACCAAAATTGGGAAGATACAAGTCAATTGAAACAGAGCTGTATTTAATACGTCGTTACAACAAAGATGATTGATATAGTTGTTTCTATAATGCGCTATCAATTAATTTAAATGTTCGCATTAAAAAATTGACGATCATGTGTCGAGTGTCAAAAACACATCTTAATAGAAAGCCAGCGGCTGCGTCCGCATTAATTAGACGATATTTTATCTGTGGCTTCCTCTGATACATCGCAAGTCGCGGCGTTGTTTAAATATTATGATCGAGATACCATGGCAATATTTATAATGGACGTAGATTGACTTTTGAAAGTAACTCGGACACTCGCTCTTTATCATTTTCGTTCATTATAAAGTTCGTGTTTTACTTAAGATAATCTGTGACGCTTTCGTGACTGGCTTAATGAAGATCGGGTTTGTTAATTATGAAAAGCGGTAAATTAAAAACTCTACAATCTACGTTTTGAAAACACTCAATGACGTTTAGAAAGTCTTAAAGGTTAATTTTAGATTATGGTTAACACAAAATTATTTGCATAAAACGGAAAGTGTTTTATTTAGAATACCCGCTTATAAAGTACTGTCTAAAAACAACTTTTTTCTTTATTGTATCAGTACGAGAAAAGAGGTTTTACGTTGTGTAAAAATAAAAGTGGAAAATTTAATTTTTTTTGTATGCACACTAATTGCGATGAAAAGCCTAATTCAACGATGTGTAGACGATTATTTATTGCTGTGTTAAAAGTATGAGATAAGAAACATAGCTTTCAAACATGCTTTTAAGATGTATTATTTTCTTTGTTCACCTTAAATTGCTCAACATAAACTTTTCTTTAAAAAATAGCTTTAATTATAAACTACTAACTGTCAAAATGGCGCGTCGATCGCACTTTCTTCAACCATAGACAACACACTAATAATCTGTTGCAATGATTAGCAGGTATAAGTTACATTAATTCGTAGTGATGTGTAGACACGTCCATCCGTAGCTCACCTTTGGCCCTATGGGTATTAGCGCATTTCGTGGGAACGAGCGGGGGCATCGACATGACCGGGAATTACTTGCAAATTGCTTGATAATCTATTGCAGTACTGACAAATTTGTTGGCCTCATCCAACTATACATATACTACACAGCAAACACGACAATCAATAGGAAATTCACGCAAACTATGTATGTACAATTTACGTGCGTATTTTTGACACAACGATCCATTACCCTCTTAACGAGTAAAAGATAAAAGAGTTCCCCTGTAGTTCCCCTTGATATTTCTTTTATACCTCACAGATAGAGCCCTCCCTATAGCCCTGTACGGGGTAAACAAACAATGGTAATTATTTGAAAGGGTTGAGCACGAGGGTTTTGTATACGCTTTACATGTTAAAATAAAAAGTATAGCTTAGTTTTTAGGTATCCCGCTGTTGCAATCTAAATCCGTACTAATAATGATGTTTGATGAGAATATCTGAAAACATGCAAAAAGATTCATTGCTCTTTGTTCGCGCCTATCGAAAGAATTATTCACTTTTTTTTTATGTACACTTATTCGGTTTTTTGTTTTTACTCTGTGTTACTTTATAATCTATGTACTCTTTTTCTGCAACTAACTTCCACCACCGCTCTGACGCAATTTGTAAAAAGAAGAACAATAAAATTCCAAGATTTATATAAAAAAAGTAACGAACACTATTTATTTGTACTGTAGTTATCAACGAGTACGTAAACTAGCTTTATAACATCTTTATTAACTTCTTAACTTTCAATAGCATCAAAACAGTCAATACAACAAAAGCTATTCGCAAGTCACGGGGCGTACGTGCGAAAATGTTTTATTTATACTCCGAAAGGCGAAACTATCGCCATTATTTTGTGTCGCATAAATAATATATTGACGAAATAGCGCACAATAACTATTATCGAGTTTACCAGCCATATTTAATAATAGTAATAACCGCAAATGCAAAATGACATACCGTTTTCGTATTTCTATTCAGAACATTATTGCGTATTATTATATGCGTAGACTAAATTGAAACGATTTTATTGGAAAGTTCTGTAAAATATCATATTATGTTAAATCATAGTTAATGAAATAACGCGCAAAAACTTTATTAGATGAAAGGTAAGCTTCGTGTTGATTACAACGTGGCTTAGAGTCGTTAGGTGATCATTGAGAGACAATTAGCATTAAATTTGAGTCAGTCCTTAACAGGTATAAAAATTTCCCTTCCTTCGAAGCCTTGCTTAGACTAATCCTAATGGCAAATAATAAGAAATTAAGACCCAATTAATCTTTTCAGTCGACATTAAAACAATTGAAACAATGACAAGGTAATCGGTCAGCAAACAGAAAACTATGAGTCATCAGTCCATTACCAAAGCAATGAGATGCATCGGATGTGGGCGTCTCGCCGCGATATTTATTGGCTCCCAACCGAGAGCTCTTTAAGTTAATTTTTATCCAATCAAATTCAAAGAGGCAATCGTTTAGACACTTTACATAACAAATTGGCTTCAAGATCGTTCAGAGCGATCTGATAGTTTGCATTTTAACGACACTACTATATTGTAATTGTTCATCTGTTTATTTGGAAGCTTTGGTAACATAAATCAGTAGTAGTACGAGAGTTCCCTTGGCATTGTTTAGCACACAGTCCTTAGAGTACCAAAAACCTAAAGCTATGTTTTATGCTAACGTAACCTTTGTGGTAATAAGAGTGGGAGCAAATTTATCGTAGCTGTAAATTGTACAGCATGCTATACTGAAGGTGTACCGCAAGCTGTTACTCTAAATGGGTATGAATGTTCGACTCCCACGTGCGCCAGACACGAGGAATCTCCAATCAATGCGGCTGCGATCTCCGTTTTGAAATACCGTTTGCAATTACGCGAACCCACTTGCACGATGTACACTTACCTGAAAATAAAGAAAACGAATATTACTAAATCATGTATAGTAAAATGTTTAAGATACACAGAAATTCCTAAATATAAATATCTATGATAAATAAATTAGCAGGAGGACACTCAGGCTACTCTACTCTATAAGATGAAAACAAACTCAAGGTTTACAACTATGTATAGGTTACAAATGCATATCTAAATATTCAAAGAAGTATCGATCTGTTCCAGTTCATCAATCACAATAAACATCTTAATACATCCCGTCAATGCATTGTCGATCCATCACACACGATTAACCTACATTGCGCAGACAATTCCTTGATACGCGATATGAGTCGCAAAGCCATTGTGTCGAAACTAAATTCGTACATTCCGCCTACCAAGTAATCAGTGAAGTGGAAACGAAAATTTGTATAAAGATGTCTAATTTAAATAACCCAAAGCGATTCTGTACTTTGTATAGTTAAGACGAAAATCAGTACTGCGCTGGAGGATTAGCGCAACACTAGATCTATGGCATATACGTCCCGTCATTGACAGCTGTCAATGTCATTAAGACGTATTCGAATAGCGCGCCATTCTTGTGGGATCAGTGGCATCGAGTATTGAATTACGCTAGTTACAGTTTTATTAATTTAAAAAACTAGTACTATTAGTATTTCCCAAAATAACTGAAATCAAGAGACATGACGAAGAGATTTTATTGTTGTTTTGGAATACCTAATTGAAGGACTGGAAAATGGCAATACACAAAAGGTTACCTAGAAAAATAATTTACTTAACAAGACATTTTGATATCCTAATACACAGTAAAATTAAAACTGTTGACAGGAATGCAACTAGCGTTAACCTATTGTTGTTTTTGCGAGGAAACAAGAGAGCAATTCGTAGTAGTGGTACAAAAGAAGCTGTATAAGAAACGGTATATCACCGGACGCGCTCTAGATGTTCGGTGGCAAAAACGTTGGGGCGTTGCGGCGGACAAAAAAGCGAAAGCTCGACTGTGCGCTAATTGCGATCTGTTATAGTGGCTGCTCATGACTCTGGAACAATGACATTTTAAATTCAAGACTATTCTTTTTTTTTCTTTTATTATGAACGGCAAGTTCTAAAGACATAAATAAACTTATAGTTTATTAGACGTAATATTTTCGCTATTATATATCAAACATTTTCCTTTTCATTGCGCTAGGAATAGCACTATAATCGAGGTTACGTTTTTCCGATCACGTGGATTCGAGTCTCACTATTCAACTAGCACTCCTTTTTATTTAAGAGAGGAATTGCGTTACGCATTCCAGGTGCCTTGGGGAAAGACACACAGGGTATGTGGCACTCTCTCCACATTCCTGGTATGTGGGACTCTCTCCACATTCCAGGCCAAAAGGGAAGGAACGTGGAGCTTACCCACTAAACCCCCTCTGGTTCCCTCGACTTCGCCATTCATCGGGGCATGCACATATTTAACTAGCACTCCTAGCACAACACCAGAGCTTAGCGGGAATGGTACAAGAAATATTATTAAATTAACATGAAATCTGGTAGCATTGTAATTCAATATGAGGGAAAAGTTTTAATTTAAATCGATGGCAGTGTTTTCGTATACTACAAACAATCAAATCTTTTTAGTTCAATAGATAAAAAGTTGTCCAGGATAATCCATACCAGAACGAATCAAGCGGAAGTGTCGAATACAATCGCCACTGACTATAGACACTCCCGTTTTGTAATGGGAAAGTTGTTATAGTCGATTATTAGAGCGCTTTCACAGTGTCGAATTAGCGGCGCGGTTTGTTTGATAAGATCTACTTACAAATAACAAGGACGTGCCGAGCTGGGCAGCCTTACGGACTATCGGCACGTATTCGATTTATTACTTGGTTAAATTATTAGGAAGCAATAATCATTCAAATAGCGTTGTGAAACTGTAATTTTAATACCGCCGCACACTGAGTTATTTTAGTAATTTAAAAAACCCTTTAGTATCGATTTAGTGTGTCAAATCTTCTTTATAACGTTTTTACATTGTTTTAAGGAAATTTTATTTTCGAATGTAGAAAGGGACAACAGATTTTAAAACGTTTTATTTTAAAATATCCCTCGGGTTGTATAACAAGTAGAAAATGTTCTTGTTCTATAATTTATTTGTTTTCCTTCCATTTAACTACCTCATTACTTTGATAACGCTGTAATTATCGAGTGCTATAACTGAATCTAATAATCCGTACACTCGAGTGCAATAATACATATCAGTATAGAAGGGAATATCATCTTGTAACTACATTATATTTGTAATTATCGACTATACTTACTCTGCATTGAAGACATCGTATAACTGCGATATTTTCTCAGATAAATGCAAGTAAGCAGTTTATTATCCGGATGCTTTTACTAATAATGGACTGGGTGGGGTTCATAATACCGGCAACAATAATAATAAATTGCAACTTTATTGATCTCTATACGATTTAATATATTTAGTTAAATCCAATAAATGTACAGTCACCTGCACAGATGCACTTACGTAAAAGTTCCGAAGTTACTATCTATTCATTCTTATACTTACGACCATAAAAAATAAACATTTCTAATGCGAAAATGCCTTCACAATGCGATACACGTAGTGGCATTTGTTGATAGATGCTTGCTCGCACTCCATAAATGTGTCGCGCGTGCTTTGAAATGTCCAATTAAGCCCTTTGCGGCCAAGGTGTTGCCTCACGTATTTACTTAGAAAAACCAACACTCCAACCTATACAACCGCTTTAATTCATTGTATTCCTTGTGCTTTCGCATGAATTGATTAATAGAAAAAGCGTAGAAGAATTCAACATTTGCAGTATTGCAAGATACAAACATTTTATTACATTTTCATTAACTGAAGATACACAAAAAAGACATAGGTTCAGAAAAAGATTCTATTTAACACTGTTGTAAATTGTCCTATTTTAAAAAGTCGCCACGCTTCGAATTTTCCAGTCTTTCAACGCGTCTGTCGCATCTGTTTTTGGTATGATGAAATTAACTTTGATATGAATGAAGCTCGCTTTGATGTCTTTGATGTTAAGCCACCACGACACTGCTGTGTGTCAACGTCAGAGTAGCTTTGGAAACATGTAGATTATTCTGGAACATTCTAGATAGCGGCCTTGATGAATTAACAGAGATCTAGTCTATCTCATCTGACGTGAGATTGATCGATGTAGTACTTAGGTAGCAGTTACTTTGTAATTAACCTAACTTTACTTCGTTATATTTTCACTTGGAAGACAACATAGAAAAAAAAAATACGAAGAAAGTTGACAATGTTTAATTTTCAATGAACGGTTTACAATAAACAATAGGCTACTGTTTTAAAACGCCGCAGAAAGTTAGAATTAAGAGCTTTACAACACTCACTAAAGGTATAAAAGCGCTTGAAAAGCATTTTGAATATTGAAAACGCTTTAAGCGAAACTTCACCAAAGTTGTAATCAATAAGCTTCTGGAGCAAAGGAGTACAACTCAAGCAAAACTTGAGGGAAGTTAGAAACAAGTTTGATATTCCAATAATATATTCATGTTTGCTGCTTCTAAAACATTGTAAGTTTACTACCAGTTTAATTAATATTTACAGAATATGAGGGCTATAATAAGATAATTTAAAATACAAACAAATTGTAAATAATTATATATTAATATATATTAATATTAATATGGGTATTACAACGACTTTCTTAACCGTAGGTTTCCTCCATTGAATTACATTTATACTGTGGTACCTAAAACATTTCAAGAAAGCCTCTACTTATCGTTTAAAAAACAGCCAATTTCGCTAGTAATAAACAGAAATGAAGGTTTTATTTATATGTAACATTACAATTACTTTTATTTCAGTCCTTCAATTTTAGTACATTAATTATGGAAATATTATCAAGGACTTAACCTCCTATGGGTTAGTCAAATTATTTCTATATTCACGAAACATGAATGTTTTCGTGTGCGAACATAAATTGCTCCATCTCACGTGACTTGGGCTTTTCGTGTTTTTTCGAACATTTTTCGATGAGTACGGGGATTACCGGACCAGGCACGGGTAAACTCGCAACGTTGTTTCGTCGATAACAGAGATATCGTCCGCAGTTATTCATAAACGAGTATCGACAGTAAAGCCTTTGATTACTTCCGCAGTCGAGTTGTTATTGAGATATACTGAATATTACACGATAAAAAAGATAGCTTTAATACTATCTTGTTTGACTTAATTAAATCAAATTAAATTTCAGGGCTGACAAAACATTGTAAGTTATTGGAAGCGTACCAACTAATCGACCACGACTTTTGATCTACATTTTTTTAACATTACATAAAACTTTCAAAAACCAATTATCATGGTTTAATATTTGTGCAACTTTAAAATATAACACAGTTACGGCGACTGTCTGTGAAATCGGTGACATAACTACAATCTCTCCATTTGTTTTAAAATCAGGGTTACCATAAATCACTTTTCATCTGGTACTCTAACTCGCAAAATAATTTTACAAGGGATAAAATATTTTAAGAATAGCCCACATGTTGTACACATGTGTTTCTAGTCACACGTGACACGAACGACCAAAGGACTTATATAAAAACGATATTATTCACTTCTTTACCGCATTCTTCTCATCTTTAACGTTACGATGATGTAGTTAGCGTTTTCAAAATACAATAGTTATAGTTATATATTAAAATCATGAAGATTTAATAACAAGTTGATTTCGATTCAAAACTTGTTCTGTTATTCCGGCTGTTCTTAATTCCTCACTGCCATCTGTGGTACAACTATTTCAGTACGGTACCCTCGCGTCTAGTTCGTGTCTATTTGTAAACGTGTTGACGACCCCACTGTACCTATGAGACTTTCGTCCATGTAACACAAGAACTAATGAACCACTGATGCGCAATAAAGTCAAGGAAGTTGAGATATTGCATTTGTTTTTTTTAATGACTTCTTACTAATGATTACGTAGTTATACAGTCTTTTATTTGTTGCCAGTGTCAGTAAGTATATTCCCAGTTTAACACAACATACCAACACATTAATTAAAAAAGAAAACATTCAAATACAAAGCATTCCATTAAACCAGACGAAGACTACAATATTTCATTCATATTCTGATTTCTTTTAACCTTTACGTATAATATTAATCATTAAAGCATCCATTCATATTAAAATGCCACTCAATATTAGCCTCAACACGTTATTAGCAACTTCTGACAAGACTATTTATTCTTCGCATTTCACTCTCACCACATTTTTGCAAATCATCCAACAAACTTGACTGTCATCTGCAACAAGAGTATTTGAAATGGCTGGAGACAGAAAACGATTCAATCCATTCACCGCCATCAATGACATTTGATTAGGTCAGACAAGATATCTTTTTGTTTTTAGATTAGTACGAAGTTATCTATATATGTTTCGTTTAGCTGAAATTGAATCGCAAGGATGCCAAATATACCTTTCAGAACTTTTCTACTGTTATGGAAAAATGGATTCAACGTAACTTTCATCTCGTCTACGTTATCTAAAATTATTTGTGGCATAATACATTCTGTATTACCTTAATAGTAATATTTGACCTCCTTTGTAGAATTACAATACTAATAATACAAGTTAGAGCTTATCATTTTGCTTACTTTGTATAGCAGACTTCATTTGCATTTATCTCACTATTTACGTTGTACTTCCGTTATTATTATGGCAGAAGATAAAAAGTCATTCCAATAGAGTTTCCAACTTGAAAGGCCAAGAAAAGCTACCAGCGAGTAGTTAGCAACAAAGTTACGACAATTCGGACACGATACTTTTATTTGCTTCAAACAAAAATGGAAAAAATGTAATACAAGTGATCCAAATGCGTAACGGAGTAGAAAAAATTTAAAGGCGTTACAAGAAAAAAAAAATCATTTATTTCGTCCGCTTTTGCGATGAAAATGAAACACGTAAACCTATCTGGTTTCTAAGCAAATCTCAGTTAGTTTGCAATCAAATAAAACAAACTCTCAATGTAATAAGAAACAACAATTTACATTTAAAACGAGCAACAACAAAATTGTAGACAAGTAAAATGAGCATTACGAGGTGTATAAAGTAATGTCACTCAAACAGCATCACTGAGCGAGGCGCGAACTTTTTAATCTGTAGTCATGACACTTCACGAGGCACTGCTGACGTGACAGTTCGCAGTATAGCGCGGAGCAAGTCTCGTGAGAATTGCCTTCGCTTTATGAATATGGCGCATCACGCTCGCCTTACTAAATAACGGACCATAAATCAGTTAAACATTATTTCATCACGATGCTATGGAATATAGTAACTCCCAAGGGAATTTAATATTAACAATTATTCAATCTATATAGTCATTATATCTCAATCACAATACAGTAACAACATATACATTCATTTATAAAATTTGGTTAAGTATTTCAAAAACCCATTTTACCATTTATATTTGAAACACGCGAATAGATAAAGAATTATAACATTTTATTATGTAACAAATCTTTAGAATAGAATTAACTCGTAGCCTTGTTGAAGTTTGTAGAGGCGAGGTGCGCTAAATTATCTGAGAGCTTACTATCGATTGTGCACAACCGCATCGGATGGCGACGATAAGGCATTGAATGCCAACACAAGCACAGAAAGCAACGCCTTTCCCCCATAAATCTTTTAATTTTCTAGAAGAGATCGTTTGTCGTGCGGTTCGCGTCGATACGCCGCGTTCCTAGATAAGCGTTTAATTAAGTTTTCGTAATTTATATCTTTATTAGGAGCCCTCGTTAATGGGCCAACGTGATAGCCAGCGTGATTGCCAATAGGCTTAGGGAACGACCGATCACGAACCTTACTGTGACGTCATGATCGAGCTCCCCTTTAGCACAAAGCAATAAACATCAGCAATGAAATGCAACAACATTGATATTAATAACAATTCAATCATAATTTTAAGTATATTGAGAAGCAATTATATTGCGAACTAACTTTCGCCCGCAACTCCGTCTGCGTGGAATTGAAAAAACAAAAGTAAGCAGATCTTCCAGACTGTTCTACATCTATGCCAAATTTCATCGAGAGCAGTTTAAACGTTTAGGCTACAAACTCCAACAAACATCCATCCATCGATCCATTTAAACTTTCGCATTTATAATATTAGTATGAAGTATGATAAACTTTCAAGGATCGATTAGACCTCTTTCGATTGCAAGTGAAGAAAGTTATAAATATTTTCATAATGGACATAATACGAAAAATTTGATTTCAGTGCTCTTATTAAAAAAAATATTAAAAATTCATTACACTTCAATGAAAGTCACTTTTACTATAATATTTCAGTTTAATAAAAGCTAGATCGACATATAATTGCGCGATATTGGTCTATAAAGATTCGCAACGACGAGGCTCGGACGTGCAGTAATCACCGGAAGTCATCAAATTAAGTGGGCGATCATGGTAATTGGCGCGATCAAAGACTACGCTGGAGATTAAATCTATTCATTAATGTCAGGAGTTACGAGGCGCCTGCGCCTGCGCAACTCTCCTCGCTATTGAACATGCAACTAGGAAATTAACTATCACTATGGTATAATAGGCCTTACTGTGGAAGCCAGGGAACGCTTATACAGTACTGCCACAGACTGATTATGATAATCTAACAATGTAGAAAAATTAGAAATTGCCTATCAAAGAGAATAAGAATAAGAATATCTTTATTACAAACTAAAGATAGGTAATTACATCAATCAGTGTTACCTTGTCGACTTAACTAGGATTCCTGTTTTTACGAAACCAACTTCCCTTACAAAGCGATTCATTTTAAGTAAAAAACAATAAAATCGACCAATTAAGAAACTATAAAATCAAAGTAAAGTATAACCCTTATATGACTCATGATCTTTGCTTTATTTCTACTAAACACGCGAGAATAGACCTGATACATTTTTAATGTAAAACCTAAAACAAAGTAAACCATTTTAACATGTGACGTTCCAATAACACGAACCCATTCTGGAAACCGACTATTTACAAAACATATCAAAACCGCGACAGGAAATTAAAAGGAAAACGGTTTCAGCATATTTGAAAAGGTGGACGTTGACAGCCGCCATTTCGGATCTTCGAATGAGGGCAAGCTATAATTGTATCGGTATTCAAGTAGCCGCTTTTAGTTGAAGCATTTACTACAATCGAGAGAGAGGTCAATGACATGAGACAAACAATCGATACATCTGAATCTCCGAGTAATTAATTTCAATGAGAATTAACCATTAATCTTAGCTATTAAATCCCTCTATCTAGATAGCATATACCGCAGAAGTAGTAATTGATGGTTAATACTATAAATACAATATTCAATACTAGCTTTCGCCCGCGACTTCGTCCGCGTGGAATTAAAAAAAATAAACTGAGTAGCCTATTTGTTCTTCCAGACTATCCTCTACGTCAAATTTTATCGAGGCCCGTTCTGCCGTTTAGACTAGAAACTCCAACAAACTTCCATCCATCCATTTAAACTTTCGCATTTATAATATTAGTAAGAAGTAAGATTATTTATGACTATGTATATCGTGTAAAAGAGGATATGTGTAAGAAACAAGTAAATTCAGATATGCCTCCATAGCCAAAAGTACAGGTTTTGAGATTAATTTCTTTTAAAGCTGCTAGATTTACAGCTGAGCTAGGATATGGTTCACAGCTTTATTCGAAGCCATGACTTCAAGACGGTTTTCCATATCTTAACTATAAAGTTAGTGTATTGACAACATACAGATATCCATATCATACCAATTAAATTGTTTAAAATGAAACGCAGAATCTAATTACACAGAAGCACTAAAGTACGGGTGGTCAATTTGATACACTACTTAGATCTCGAAACTAATTACAATCTAGGGTTTCCTTTGCTAGTTGTATTTAAGCAATGAGAAAGAGTAGAAATAAATATATTTTGTGCTCGACAATAAATAGGAACAAATCTTATTAATTTAATAACTTAAGATATACCAGTACAATTTTTTTAGTGTTAGCATAAAATAATTTTTGGGGTTTCAGAAACACAAATACACTTAAATCTGTTTACACTAAATATTCCATTGTTATTGTAAACCGATAGGTCATTGACATCATAGAACAACAGATAGAGTCTGTTGTTCTTTGCTGCCTAAACAATTACGAAACTTTCAACTATTTACTTAAATGAATGAAGCCCTCTGTTCCTTTATCTATTATTATTTAAATAAGTTGCTTTGGACTACTATGTGAAATACTCTATATCACTACACAAATCATGTCTAACTATATCATAATTCAAGAATTTAAACATCGAACCTACGAATTAAATGCATAAAATTTGATCATATCAAAAAGCAATTAAGAGTCATAAATTCAAAAGGCTTCAATAAACAAAGGCATCCACGCCTGACCCGGATTCCCCACCCACTGAACTAATAAATGACCGATAGAACATCCCGTTATTTCGTGTAAAGGATGCAATTCATACGTGACCCGAGTCCTCAATAAAAGCGGCAATTAATATTGGTTACGTGATCCTATTGTCATGCGTTGACTTGTTATTCCCTAAAGGGGTCCTTATATAACGGTACGAAAGTGCATCTATTCAGAACGCAAATATACCATTGACATGTCGTGTCTATCATTTGCTTACTGCATACATGAAGAAGAAGAACATACATGAAAGAGGAAGTCCTTTCAAGAGAGATTTTAAAAGCCTATTTTAATCAGTAATTATGAATTATAATGCTGAAATATTTTCTGGTCCAATAGTTGTTAACTTCAAACATATACATTATTCTTTACTATAGAATGAAAAGATATAAATTTAGGTTTTTAATCACGCACTTAAAGTTTACAGGCAGTGTAAACCCACGGTTATTTCACGACAAACGACTTCGATATCAAGTCGATAATCAAGATCGAAGTTACGACTGCGTCCATCATACACGGCGTATCATTTTACTTGCCGACTGTACAATTACGTACTTTCACGGTGCCCGTTCTGCGTGACAATTTACAACACATATGCTATGTACAGATAAATATATGTTTATTTGTTTAACCTCTTTCACCATTTATTGCAAAGAAATTAAGTGATTATTTTTAATATTGTTTGTTAACTGCGTATTTACAAGTTTATGATTGCTTTGAGGGCAGATTGGAAGACATAAAATTTGCGTGTTATTTTATTATTAAATCTTTTGTCGGGTAAAGATGTTTTTTATTTACAAATTTTTCTATAAAAATACACAGCAGTAAACGCTTAAAACAGAATGGAAAAGCTAAATATCTTTCGAGTACATAATTAAAAATTCCCTTTCAATTCAACACTTCACTAAGTGACTTCGTGCAAGTCATTGCAGATTCACAACAACATCGTTAGTGAAACATTTCTCGAACCATACAAAGTTTGAATGAATAAAAGAAACATATCAGCTGGTGCTAGCAAGCCCGCTTGCCATGCGCACAGCATGCAATCAATCAGAGCTGGGTGGAAGGAATCGCCTACTGATGTTGCAGTTCGCAATTTGCAACAAAGGACGTGGAATACATTACTTTAAAGAAACTTCAGGGAGGCCAATAGGTTTTAAGAAATTGCAGTTAGTATCTAACGCTGAATTATCTTACTATATCCTTAAAGACATATTGAGTAACTGAGTCTGGCAAGTTTTTTCTTAACGAAAATAATACGAACTGTATATTTTTTTCGTCTGTCATAAATTTGTAGTCTATGGTCAAGCAAAAATGATGAATAGAGTGTAATTTCAATTTCTAGAAATGTCATATCGAAACAAAAAGAAAGTGAAACTTGATTTAACAAATTCACACGCCTATTTATTTAACACATACGAGTGTCACTGACTACGGAATCGAACTCACATACTGGAACGAATGTATAATATATTATGGTATCACATTACCCGTCTATCATGGAGACAAGCGACTTCTTATGTCCAAGTCATTCGCTATGCGTATTGGCGTTTCGATATTAACTTGTCGCTTAGTTACGCTTGATTTATAGACACAAGCGCCTTCAGGTCATAGAAAGTGGTAATTATGCTTATATTTCCTTATATTAACAAAGTAAACAGTCATTTCACCTTCATCATCACATCACTTTAGACGCTTTCCTAGGGCAGTCTACATATTTATTTAAAAAAAAAAACTATTTTACTGGCAATAAACTACACAGTGTCACAAATTCTACTTTATAACCGTTTATGCCTTACTTTTGCAATATCCGCCACGGTGGATCCATTACTCGAATATTTGCTTACCTGAAAGAGAAAATACAATTTCGTTATTAAAATATTCATAGGCTAATAACTTTGGTTCAAAATATTAGTGAAAATTTAAGGCTAAAGGTCAGCTCTGTCCCTTGAGAAATGTCGTTTGGGCGAATTTGAATTTGTTTGCATTATTTAAGCAAATCTTGCTTTCAAAAGTTGTCACATACAAATTTGGTATAAACCATGTGTTCCTTTTTTTTAATATACAACCAGTATTCCCTGTTTATAAAATTAATTGGTCAAAGATAATTAATTCACTTTGCAATATTTCTGTACAACGTATCAGATAAATAAAAGTTACAATCACGCTATGAAATCATTTATCTCAAATATTTCAACTTTTTTGTTAAGCGAAAGTGAACAACAAATAATTGATATTCATTAAATGGCCTGGAATTCAAATTAATTATAATTGATTGGGCACATTGATCGTGGGATCTTTTTTACCTTAGTACATTCTTTGAAAAAAAACGCATTACTTTCTTATCGAATTCTTTCAAGTCATTTAGATATTAATGGACAAATTTGTTTCATTAATATGCAGTAACTAAACTAAATATTTTATAATTAGGTTATAAGAAACAAGAGCCCTTTTCTTGATTAATCAACAAATCGCTGAAATGGAACATTTTATATCTGTTAGGTAAAAACAAACAATGATATTCAGACATCGTATTGAGGTTGATCCATTCAAATCCATTCGAATTTCGGTATGTTTGAAGACAATAGCGATCGTTATAACCATGAACAATGAGCGGAAGAGGTATGTTCTTTTATTGATTTATATCTGTATTGCCCCGAAGATACTTTGCAATGGTATCTCTTCCATTGAGATGAATATCATAGTTTAAATGATGGACATCTGTCTAGACCCACCCATCAATGTCGAAATGTGTTACCTATGTTTTGATTTCTTTTATCATAGTTCATTGTTATGCTAATAAGACACAAGTATGAATGACCTATCGAATTTATCATAATAACGAAGATATTAAGGTAATATCAATTTTATTATCTAAAGCAATAGGTCTAATTGGTGTAAAGAATCGTTTTCCTTCAACTTGTTTCAGTCAATATGAAAGTTAACTAAGTATTTCAAATTCTTAAGGTTTATAGAGAATGTTAAGCGGATTTAACTTTTTTTATACCTTTCAAATGCATACAATTTAACTCGTGTAAATAATATCAATAAGCTCAGTGAAAGCTGTACCAAATTAATAAAGTTATAGAATTTAATTTCTTATCTTGCTAACTACGACTTTGTCACATTGTGGCATTGTTACCTTTTTACCGTCACTTTTACTATGTAGTAAACAAAGTAAACGTTATGCGTAAAATTGTTTTATCATCAGTTCTAATATTATCATTTGAATAGTAAAAAACTTTAATAAGCACTGTTATCAATACGTGATTTAATTTCACGGCGTACAGGAGTATAGTCGGGTATTTTGAGATGTTTCTTAAATTGGCTATTACGTAAACTAAACGACAAGTGAGCGATGCGATGGGGAATCAATCTTGCCATGACGATGCACATCTATCGCAGGCAATTTGCTTGCGAGTACTTTCACGTAGACGTTTGGTCGATTGTCCCAATTCACTTTACAATAATTGAAACATGATCATTACACAATCGGTAAATTATTTCATTTTATCTCTTTCTATTTTATAATAGAAAATAGTCGGACGTGAGTGCAATTTACTTTCCTAATTCAGATTCAAAATGTACAACCACGAGATTCTTGTGAATAGATTATTAGTATTCACAGAAAATAAAGCACTAGTAAATATTGACACACATAAATCTATAAATAAAGTGTATAAAAGAAAATTTCAAATCCGTAGTATAACTTTAAACTATCTGTACCCTAAAGAATATGGTAACTACTAAAAAAACCGCCTTTGCACTTATTAAATACAACAATTATTACGACACGCGAAACAAAGCGCGCACACCGCAGCAACAAAATCAACAAAAATCGCCCATTGAAACACACAAGTCATATTATAGGAACTAAAACCACGCCTTATATAAGACCTAAAATGAGAACAATGCCTTTTGATTTTTAAATGGGCTCATTCAACCTAGACAATGAACACCATGTGCGCTGTACACTGTACGATACCCTCGTAATTTCACCCTTTGCTTAGATAATTTTGTCATACGTTATGGTTATGTATTAAACAGTGTACATACGCAGCCAAACAAACATCAGAAAAATACCTTTTAAAGCATAATTTCTATTAATCTTAATATTGACATTATTGGAATATATTAAGTTATTTTAACTAACGCTTCAAAACAGATTTCAGTATCTAGTTAGTTAAAAAGCAAAGCAAATAATGCAATCTAAATTCCTAACTATATTAAATATGTACATCCCAAACCCAATTAAAACCTTTAAACCTACGTTAGGCTTCATAAAGGATATTATATCCCAGATTACAAACATATCCCGTCAAAGGAAATTACGCTACGGGTTGAAAATTACATAAAGGCTATTCACATGTACACTGAAAGCAGAGCGAAGGCGTTGCTATTCATATTCGTCTTTCAATAGCGCCTTCAATGTACTCGACAATATTAAACGAGATAAGGCTGCTGACAACCCACTACGGTTATAATCTTATTTGTTGCTCTATATTTTCTTGTTAGCACTACAAGCAGAAATATTAAGTAACATTAATGTCATCGTAGCTCAATTTAATAATCCTATGTTTCATGGATTCTTTAGATATAAATATAGGCATTTTATTTATTGTAATTTACAATATAAAGACAAATATCTTTCTACTTGTATTACGCATCACGTAAACTTACTAATGCGAAATGATTGCCAGCTTGTCTGCTTTAAAAAATATAATTTGCAAAATAAATTAACTTTCAAACACTATATTATATCACGTTTTCAATAGTACATTGCAAGGATCCGAGGCTACAATTAGGGTCAAACAACCACAACATTATGTCCAATGAACTCGAGGTATTTCTATGAACCGCAGCCTTGGCACCGACACTTACTGTCTGTGGTAGGGGAAAGGACTGAAAAGATAATTTTTTTATTATTTTCACATTGAAACTATCGTAATTATAGCCCTCGAGTGATCACTTAGCAAGCGCCAACAGCCGGTTTGTAGTACGGACGACCGATCTTGTCGAATCCTTCCATTCGACTATTGTCGTAAACCATATCTTCATCTTAGAACAAACTTAGTCTAATATTTAAAGAAGATCATAAAACTGTTGGTAAGATTACAAAATGCCAATCATGAAGTAGTCCTTATCTATTGAAAATACATGCTTATTCTTTTTAATTCATTTCATTTGAAAGGATGAAAGTTACGACGAGGCCTTTACTATATTAAAATTAATTTCACAATCTATTGAAGCGTGGGAACTAATTTAATGGCCACTGTACACCGTTAGTTACTTATACTTTCTCTAATGGGAATCATTATCACCATTCATCAACCCATCGTATCTTAGGAATGAAACTTACCATTCCCTTTATCGTTTTAACATTATTAACCAAGCTCAGAGTCTTTAACGTTTACTTAATCCATCCCATTGTGACCATGTATCCTGAGTAAATAATTAACAAAATTTTTAAAAAATCTTTCCCATTTATGTTCAAACTCGGCCAATTAAAAAAAACACTGTAAAAATGTTCCGCTTTTCTAAGCACACAATATAAACGCATAATTAAATCGTACGAGACACAAACATGCAACGAGAAGATAAAGAGAAAACGATCACTATCTACACTGTATACTCTATTGCAAAAATAATTGGCGAGTTGCAGAATATTTAATAAAATAAGACCTAGATTTGAAAAAAAAACACACACATACACAACATAAATTACGTATGGATTTCAAACATTTAAAAGTAACTCAAAACAGCAATCGACAATAACATTTTCAACACCTATCGTTGATTCCAAAAAAAATAAAATATTAACAAAATATTTTAAAACCATATTAGTAAAGTTCCAAAAATGAAGAATACGATGCAGTACGTACTCTACAAATACCCGTGAAACCCCTATAAAATGGAATGCAGTATACAAATATGCGGGTAATAAATATATGCAGGTACAAAATGTGTAGAAAACATCTCGTGTTACACTGGATCGAATTGCGTGATATTAGCGATAACGCGACGCAACGCACACATCACGATGTTTGCCATATCGACATATCTCTACAAATATTTGAACAAACTTTACGCTTTACTAGGAATTTGCACTGTCCGATATATTGAAGCACGCACTGACTAATACATATTGATTTCTTCTTCACTTAAGTGTTTTTATTTTAAACTTTACAATAAAGTAATTATTAACGTTTGAACTGTATAAATGACTTTCAACTTAAATTATTAAAAATAGTTGTTTATTACTATACAAGATTGTGTAACCCCCAATAATAAATAATTACGCTTTAAAAATACTATTCATATAATAAAGTGACGCTCTAAATTTTTTTTAAACATGAAATATAACGTAATAGAATATTATCACATCGTATCTACATACCTGTTATTCTAAAAGACATCATCAAATTTGTAACACTTAGCGCAACAATAAATCACAGAATATAAACATTGAGTCATCACACTTCAGTGTTTTATAACTCGCTCTAACAACAAATATCTCCTTAGAATCCAAACAAGCAAGCGACGAACGAGCCAAATCAGTAGCCACCTCACGATAGGTACCATCGTTACAAATAACTAACATGTCAAGGCCCGTCGCAACATTCGTACGAAATTACAAACAATACTTTAATTACGGAAGTTTTACAATACGTTGCTCGACAACGATTAAACAATTGCAGGACAAACAAGCTTTGTTTTGGTAAACGTTCCAGCTAATTTTAAACGACGTCGTTCAAACTGAATAACAGTTAGTAATTATCATAAATATTCATTCGTTTGACGGCATAAGTACTAGATTGATTTGCGTTTTTATTAAGATCGCAATTAAGAGTGCCAGCTTATTGCCGCCTTAGACTTTCTGTTTTAAACAAAACGACTAATTCAATTAGTCCATGTTAGGTGACCAGTAGTAATAGTATCAAACACCTTACAGGTACTGCATATTGTAGATAATTAATGCAATGCCACTAATCGCTTATTAAATCATTACGTTAAAGATAAATTAATTAAGGCAGAAACCTATTAGTGACGCAAAATATTTTTTAAAATACAACTACCAGGTCAATAGTCGACCTAATTTCGTAAATCGTTATCAAAAGCGCGATAAAAATAAAATGTAAGTTTGCAAATATTATTTACTCAAGGTAGATATTTTACTATCAGTATCAGAATATAATTTTCAATATACGAGCTTTAGGTATAATAGATTGCAATTTTATAAATGATGCAACATAAAAAATTCTTCGATAACCATTACATTTCGCTTAACTAATGCTTAAAAATAAATTTACCTAAATCATAAATTTTTCCATGACTCAAACTATCACCATTACATCAAATTTAATTTAGGCAACGTCAACACTAGACTATATTCGAATAAAATTCTTTAATAGCTAGGGAAAGTGATCGTGTATATATAAACTGAGATCTAACGGATGTAGAATCGTGAGCGCATGCCGCGTCTAAATTTACAGGTGTGCTCGACTCGAGAACTCGAGAACGATGATCTGCGAGATAGCCCCGGCTCGATTACAAAGCGAGCGGCCAAACTATCTGTCACGTACATCGAGCACAGTTAGATTGATGCGTTCGACTCAACGTAAACATGTCCAAATGAGATGTTATTATGATTTTTTTCTCGACGTCTGCGTAACACGGTGTGAAATGAACGTAACGTTTCGTAGTCGTTTTTGCGGGTGTTGTCGTTTTTGCAGCGATAAATTTCTAGAGAGCGTAATCTAAGAATGTTTTAGTTTAGTTTCTTTTAATTGATCGTGGTCAAACGCTAGCTTAACAATAATTAAAATAAAAAAAAATCGATTGTAGCTGGATTTAAAGTTGAAAAATAAAACGAATTCAAAGTCCTATAAAGACCTGTCTTCTAACCATCGCTGGTATAAAGATTCTGAACACAATATTTATACAAGAGATAATCTATAGGCAAGTAAACAAGGCACCTACACACGTATTTATTTGCGTAAACTACCATTCTATATCAAAGACCACAGGCGACGGATGAGTTAGTACATCTGACTGCATAGGGATGTGGGCTTGTGCAATCGTGCGCAGTAAATCAGAACCTACCACTTGCCCACCGTTCTCTGCTTGATATTTAACACCTCGATATCTTTATTGAGCAATAAATCAGTGGGAAAGCATTTGTTGCACAATAAATATATTTATGTACAAATTTATCACCCAGAAGGATACCAGCTGCTCAAGGCCTTTTTACAACAAAAGGATGAAACTCGGTTTTGAAATTAAAGCGTATTTATGATTTCAACATTTTAAATCTATTTCTTTAAAATGTACTACCTACAAGCGCCAATAGCCTAATGGTGAGTGGTACGGATTTCCGATCACATGGCCAAGGGTTCTAACCTCGCTATTCGTCTATTGCCGTAAACCATATCATAGCACAAGCCTAAAGCTTAGTTGGAATGGTAAAATAAATATCAGCATATTAACAGTAAACCCTTAATAAATAAAAAAAACACAATTAACTATAATAGATGCTTCGAATTAAATAAATAACTAGTTGCTCTACAACTATTTGAAAAGAATCGAGTCAGTGGGCATTAACACATTCCATCGTCAGCAGTTGAAGCATTACAAATACAATGTACTAATGTAAGCCGTCACTACGCAGACGATGTAATCTTACAATTAATGGTTCACTAATAATATACTTGGTTTTCTTAAGTTACATATTTTGGACATTCATACAATACAATCATAAAAACAGTGATTATTACTATCTACTATCTATACTAGTTTTCCATAAAATGGAAAAAAATTATAGTAAGATAACAATTTTAACGCCAATTAAAGCACCCCAAAAATTTTACTCCAAAGTTAATCATTTTTACTGCTTCAAGAAACCTTACTTACTAATATCCATAGATAACATCCACATTAAGCTACTTTTGACTCAAAACAATCAGGTATCAGGTTTATAGTGTAATCCTTTACACAAATAAACTAAATATAAAGCATGCGTCAGTCTGTTACATGAAACATTACGGTCTTTGTTTACACGCGACGGGTAAATCTATGTGTGCGCTACGCTATTAAGCGTCGGGAAACGGCGATCCTAAATGTTAAAATAGAATTAACAACCTTCCTCGAGCTCACGGCAGAGTTCAACGAACTGAGAACTATACAATTCGGGCATGACAGGACGCATCATGAGGAAACATTTCGATATGTAGGACATGAAAACTAATTAATTTCTTTAGGCAAAATGTTTGTTTAATCCAATTTAAATAAATCTGTATTTTTTAAATATACTTTACACATATATTTCAACGTCAAAACAGAACACTACTAGAAAATGTCAAAACAATACTAAAACAAACATCAACATTAAATTAAAAACGTTAAGGGGCAGTACTACCAAATTCTTGTAAATTGCCTGATAATAATCAAACAGATAAAATACGTGACGGAAATATAGGATTTTTTTGTTTCACA
>NW_013525513.1:208194-251816 GCF_000836215.1 Papilio polytes
TGGGACAGAAATTTTGTATTTTATCTGACGTGACGTCATATTTACACTATCAGGGCCTCTATCTACCACCGGTGGGACAGGCCCTAAGATTTATATTTGTGCTGAATCTTTACTTGAATCGAAACATCACAACTAAGGCATAAAATCTACTTTGCTTTCTATTAAACATTTTAGAACGCTAATAAAAAATTTAAGCTAATATTCACTATGAAACGTAATCGAAATGAGTCCATTTTCTACTCATATAAACATCAGCCTTTGTTTGCCCACAGCTGGACTGGCTTATTCATATATCTAACAAAAAACACCAGCTATTCAAACATGCATAAATTGAAAAAACTCACATTTTCCCTTCAGCAATATGTGACAGACAATTTGCACATTCGCCATACACAGATATGCATCTTGATTGCACGCGTCAAATTGAAAACAGAATTGCAGCGAATTCATTATTGTCAGAATGCGTATATCGAACATGCATCAAATTAACACGAAAACTGCATAATAATTTAAATTTTTTAGCTTGCAATATTCATGTTTATTTATCTCCATCTATTCTTGTAAGTATAAAATTAAAACTTAGTGTATGACTTAGGAAAAAAAAGTCCTAAATTTTGGTCAACTTTATTCAGTTGTTTAATTGTTACTTAAACAGTCGCTTAGTGTAGATGTCTCATGTCAAACATGCATTAAGATCCCCGTCTTTAACTGTTTAAGGTACATGGGTAGGGCAGCTAAAAAAACCACACAGTATGAATTAACAAACATTTCAAATTTAGTTTCCGCGACCTTTGCATATAGCCCGACCCGTTAATACACTCACCCTGTAGAAGGACCACTGAAGGATCTAAAACTAGTCGAAACTATATCAAACTACACCTGAGTTATTTTGAGTAATCTTAACTCTTAATTTAGTACCTAACACTTTAGTTCAGTTTAGTTGTTTCTTGTCTATGGCACTCCCTTAGCGGATTGGGCCAGTGTTGAGTGTTTATGGTTTTATTAATTTATAATCAAACAATTAACCCATCAAATGCTAAGTACAAACGAATTATACGGTCATTTACTATGCATATTGTATGCCTATTCGCGCCAAGCTGTACACAATGCCTCATTAAACTTGAAATAATGCGACGTTCGATACACAAACAGGTTCTATCAGTCTAAAGCGGGTAAAATTTTACTTAATAGAATTCAAGAATGTTAATAGTGCTCTTTTCACTCAATTAAATCTGTGACAGCGTCTTAAGTGTAACATACACCTGTCGGTACATATATCACTGCATTCGAGTGTGACAATAAACAATTATAGACATGACAAAGATGTCTAAGAGAGCGCGGACACCTTTGACTAAACTATCGCACAACTGTTTAGTCGCGCATGGATTCCAATAAGCATATATGTAGGTTCGCACACTACTAGATTTTTCGCTGTGCAACTAAACAGTTGAATTGGCTGCGAAACAGTCGACAATCGCAAAACAGTTTTGAGATAGTTTAGTCAAAGATATTCGCGCGCTCTAATAGACCGGTCAAGCTTTTTATGAAATAAAACCCAGGTTGGTTTGCGCTATAGAAAAAGCTGTATAAAATTCAGAGAGAGTTAAAGAGAAATCTTGAATATTGGTTTAATTTTGACAATCTGTCATAATAACGAAAAATTTTTCAGCTTAAAAATGTTTCTTAATAAATTTCGTCCTTAAAAGGACTATTATCGATTTATCAGACTTTAGAAAGGTATAAAGAAAGTTCAGGACTTAATAAAGGTTTGAAAGTCTGGTAATGAAGTGGCTGCGTGCCTGATGGAATCGATAAAGAGTTTTAATAATAAAGTTTTACCATTAACATGTTTTGCTTCTGTCATATTCACACGGTAAATAAATCTCAAAGTAACAAATTTTAAGAAACCTAATTATTATTCTTCACAATATACAAAAATAATATCGAATCGTATTGAGTACAGTTGAAAGAAAAGGAGGCCACAAAAAGATGAGCAGCGATGATTATTTTAAATTAATATGAATATTGATAGTGCGAGCTACTAGCAATTAATGATCTCTTCTAAATTGTTTAACGCTAAAAAAACGTTTAAATATAACAAATGTATTACCATATAAATATCTGTTCATACTATAGCGCTGCGTCGCTCGAGACAAACTTCAAGTTTAAAAAGTGCAAAACCCTATCATTTCACCTAGGAAACTTCAAGTCTAAAACAATCAAGGTAACGTCACAGAATACCGTTGCTGAAGAGTGGACAACCGGTCTGTGCTCATCTTTTTGCCATTAGCACGTGGGAACGCATTGACGCGGCGACAGCCTTAACAGATTTCCTAATTCGAGAGAACAATCGGCGAAGCAGCAAACGCTATTGTACTTACAAAGTTACTGTTACAGCAATCATGAAACGCCAATGGGTTACGTAGTATTTGATTACTCTTGTGATTCGAATCGTGTCACTTATCTTAGTCTATACTAGTGTTATAAAGAGGAAAGATTTGTATTTTTGGATTTTTGTATGTATTGTAATAACTCAAAAACTACCGGGCCGATTTCAAAAATTCTTACACCAATAGAAAGTTGCGTTATCAATGAGTAATATAAGTCGCGAACAACAGCAATATTAAATAATTATCTTCAGCAAAGAAACTTTGTACATAATTTTTAAATTCAATATTAGATTTTTAGCGGAATTATTTGTCAACAGGCATATCATTTAATCGAAGAATGTTAAAAGCTGTATTAAAACCCGATGCTACTGATGACGTTTATCCAAAAATAGAAACATTGCGACAAACCACACTAATATAGCATCTACTACTTGAAATAAATAATCTATCCCGATTTGGTTTAACGTTGCTATAAAACAACTAAATTACATGCACATTGTTCATAAACATTAAACAAACCAAGGTCTCCGGAAGTGCTCGAATATTTAGTAGCCGCAAGTGACCCGCTTCCTACAGCTTTAGCTACCGTTATAAAATTAAAAAGTTTGTGAAAGCGAAATTGCTTTTGTCATTTCAATGAGCAATAAAAAGAGCGCTATTATATTATATTTTGAAGGTTAGTTTTTTGTATAATTTCATTTTTTAGAAACCATTCCGTTGTTAGGCGTAATGATATTCATATTTACTGCAATAAATTTACTATAAATTTAGGGCACTGTAAGAGCTTCACTGTGGAATGCAAACATTTAGAGCTCCCTTAGATACCTAATCATCTTTCAGGCAATCTAATGATATAACCAAAACATTTCTAGTCTTGTAACAAAAAAAACGTAACCATAATTATCATTGTAGACAAATAGCACATACAAGATACAGATATGACAACCAGTAATTCAAACATCCCGGCAAACGCTAGCTGTCAATGATTGCTATAATTACGATGAGCTGTGGCGCGAGACAACTGGCTGTAGTTGCCAGCCAGTGCATGCGCGCGTGCTCAATAACGGGCCGGTGATAATCACTCGGCGTCAAAAAAAAAGCTGCGCAAGCGCATAACGGAACGCCCGATGCGCTCCACGATCACGCCTGCTCTAATACCCGCTTTAAAATACTACCCATAAGAACGTGCACAATACCAATGGCTTTTCAACAATACTTCTCTTAAGTTAACGTAAGAAGCGTTACTATAGTTATAGGTCAGTGTATTTTTTGTTTTATATTCGTCACCAAATTTACTCTTGAAAAATAACACTGCCTTGCTTTTATTCTAAACCAGCTGTTGTCCGCGACTATGTCCACGCAATATTAAGATAATATATGTCCGTCTATGTCAGCAACCCTTCAGTAAACGCCCGGTCGAAATCGGCCCAGCCGTTTTGGAGATTGCTCGGAACAAACGCGGCTTGCGGGCAGACACACATACAGACAAATTTTTGTGATTTAAAGCGATTTTCGTTATCAGCAATGCAAATACACAATCTTCCCGAAATCTGATTTTTTTCTTTTGATATTAAAAACAGATTCTCCAATTTTAATATATGTATACCTATCTAACTAGATGACAATGAAAACGAATCCATATTTAAATTCAAGGATAAATAACATCCTTCTACGCCCGAACGAGATAAAAATTGACGACTAGAAGCGACGCAATTGGAATTAATTAATTTATTATTTAATTACATTAATCATATATATCCTTGTACGTGTTATTCCCAGCTTATAAAATGAACTTGAACTCTGGTTAAACAATACACAATTTCCTTAAAATTGTGGTATACTGAGTAACTAAACAACGTCGATAAACGCAAAACACTACTCTACGTTGACCGAAATAAATCACTTATAGGGTACATGGGTTTTCCTGGTTACCATATAAGTGTAATTATATAATTACCTAGCTTTTGCTTGCGACTTTGCACGCATCAAATTAAAAAATATAGCCTATGTTACGTTACTCAGTGATAACGTAGCTTCATAATGGTGAAAGAACTTTTAAAATTGGCCTAGTAGTTTGAGTTATTTCAATACAAACCAAAAAATAAAACTTTCCGCTTTATGACATTAGTATAGTAAATATAGTAGTAACTATAACAACACCAACACATATTACAATATTTAGTACGGATGGATTATTACATTTATACCAATATGTTTCATATTACGCTAAATTGCAAATGTATTTAGGCCGAATTGAGTACGAAGTATCAGTATCATATTTCGCTAAACTAGTCAATTTAATGAGCAAATTGTACAGAAGTGCAGTAAAATTCATTCTTAAACTAAAAAATATGATTTAACTTTTATTTCTTTCCTATAATATTAAATTTCCTAAAAGGCAGAACCATAAACTGTAGTCACGTAAATCTTTATACCAAAACAAGGTCGGCAGTGACGTGACGTGGCGAGCACTGCGGACCTAAGTTAATTTGCAATTCGCATAGGATCGCGTGGCGCTGCCGAAACGTCCCAATGATAAACCACGTTGTAGAAAACGGCCCTAATCGAATTTATGACAACTCCTTGACATGAACACTAGTAATAGTTGAATTTATTTGAACCAGAATTGTAATGACTAACTGATATTGGTATCGAATTAGTTAAATAACGAGCTGTCGCTATTTCAGCGAAAATTTGAACCGCCCGTTACGCCATTCTAACAGCACGGAATTAAAAAAAAGTAGCCTATAATATGCCTATCCATGTCAGCTACCCGCCAGCGATAGTCCCGTCGAAGTCGGTAGATATACAAGATAGATAAAGAACATAACACAAGGAATGTACCACAGATTTTACCGCCCTTAAGCATCGGTTCGCACTATTTTATTTACTATTCCCACTTTATGTTGCATCTCATACAAGTTTGGTTTTGTAAATTTATATCGTCGATAATTTTAGACGCCATAAATACATTATTTAAAAAAATGTAGATCATATCTATGACAATTTAAAAGCATACAAAAAATAGACGAGTAAGGGTCTGTCCCACATTTGGCTGATAGGCTCAGATAGTTTAAAGATGACGTCACTCTCAGATAGATAACAAAATCTGATATTTCCATCACATATTTTACACGGTGGATTGTTGTCAGACAATTTACAATTTGGTGGGACAGGCCCTTAGGGCCTACAGCTATAATTGTACAAATACAACTTGTAAAACTGCAAGTTGTTATTCCTCTGCTTATCAATCAGTGCGCACGCGCAGCTCTAACAATTATTTTACCCACCCGCAAAGCTCATTGCTAACCCTTCTAGAGAAACCGAAGAACTGATTTTAAACCCATTTGTCGTGTACAAAAAGAAATAAGATTTACTTCTTTACATTCACTTAATCTGACAGCAACAATCGTTTTAATTGTAAAGACGTACTTTTAATATGAATATCGATTCTTATTCTATATTCTATATCGATTATAGGCATCGAATTATAGTACTCCTAATTACACACAAGCCGTATCAGTTAAGACAATTTAATCGATGCGCTTGTAGTATCGATTGATTGGGATCTATTTATTCAATTACCGCAATGAAGGGACAATGAAGCGATCAATCTCAATTTGTCGCATCAGATATCACAGATGGCGTTGTTAAATGTACTCGAGCACGCTAAAGAAATTGTTTTGTTTTTTTTTAGTATCACATTATGCCACAAAAATGATACGAAGGTAATTACAATCTCCAATTAATAAGCAGTAAACATAATTAATTAGAGATACATGAACAGACAAATAAAAGTTTTTTGTCTTTTAAACAATTCAGTATCTTTTTGATATGTATGACTTGGCATAACACATTTGTGAGACAGAGAGTAATTCCTTAACTATTTTATTGATGCCTATTACCGACCTCGTTTCTTGCAAAGTTCAGATCGAGTACGTTAAAATATTCATAGCTTGTAGTTGCACGAAGTCTATGCTGTCAATCTAACCGTTGGATTCCACTGTAGTTCATCACAGTTCTTTCAGATAGAATTACAGGAATATCAATATGTTTTTGTACGAATGTTAAAGACTTAAGTTAATTAACTTGTTACACTACAGCGGTACATTCTGTCACTGTTACGTAATAACAGGCGACAAGAAACCAGGGGGCAATCTCCTATCAGCCCTACTTTTTGCTGAAGCTACAATAATGCGGATGTATCTCAATAGACTTTTTATAAAACATGACTAATAGATGGCGCCATAAACGTTTGAGTAAGTACTACGTCAATTATATAGTTTCATTGTAATTAAAAAAAAACACTTGATACCATTTAAAATACTTTTAAATTAAAGCAAAGCTGTTTCGTTTTCCTCAACGTTTTGAATAAATACAAACACTTCATCAGCGTTAATTAGTAATTTAAAATTAAAACAGAAAGTGCCATCCATCCGCCCGACACTAAGAAAGTAAAAGTCCACATTAAATGCCTATTATATTAAAAGCAAAAATGAATTAATATCAAAGCGTTGTATTTTATTAACTAAAAAAACTGTTACGTGCGACTTTTACAGAATAAAATTTACATTTAAAAATGTTTTAAACCTATCACTAAGTTTAGTCATAATGAATTTAGTAAAATATGGCACTATGACGGTAACAAGCGACTACTATAAAATAAAACATAATTTTAGTAGATGAATTAAAATACTAGAAGACTTACTAAAAAAATTTCGCATACATTATTTTATTTTCTTTGTCAATGTTTATAAAGTGCCAACGTTGTCCAAACACTTCGGTGAGTTTGTTGTAGTGTTTACTAAACCAAGAGGCACTTTCAAGTACTAAAACTAACACTACAGATAAGTGAAAGTTATAATATTATCTGCCTATCTGAAGCAATTAAACATTGCAAAGACGAAAGTTTGAGCAAATATCATTTTAAAACGGGTAATGAAAATTGTAATTGAGTTGAGTCACGCTGTTTGCTTTCCTTTTCTTATTGAAGTTTTATTTAATATCGAAATAAAACTTAAATTAAAACTTTCTAGGTTTAATTAATTTCACTGAAACTACTTTAACATAAACAAATGTTCATTAAATGACGCGCGCATATCATAAATATACAGTTTTAAGATGGCAGTTACCTCAATATAAAAACACAATAATACAATTGTTTGGGTAAAGGCCTTTACCCAAACAGGGGATCCCACAGAATAAAGAAATAAAAAAAAAAAACAAAAAGTAATAAAAAGAATAAAAAAACAAAAACAAAAAAATTAAAAAGAAAAACGGAAAAAAAAATTTTAGAAGAAGTGTGTAATTTTACTTTTCTTATGATCACAATTGTATAAGTACATTGTTTTTTTATACTTTATGTAAATCTTTAAGGAAATAAATGGCTTTATTATTATTAATACAATTGTTATTCATAAAACAGACATTATAAATTCTACTACAACCATTAATAAGATAGTTTTGTTAATGGAGTAACTATCCACACCTTTAAGTATGCGTACAACTGCGTTAGAAGTCGTTTCTCTGCAAAGAACAGACAGAGGTATGTTGCGAGGCGCAAAGTATGCCCATTAAGACTTGCCTCCGTGGCGCGGCAGCCTACCACATAGTACTCGTTAAAATTCATTTCATAAATTCTATTTCTATTATAATTGACTTTAAAAATATTATTATGAATTCAATTAACATTGAAGAAAAAAATATTTCTAACTTTACAAAATGAAAATCTTACTAATAATATAAATGAGATAGTTTAGATGTATGTTTGTTAGAGTTTGTAGCCGAAACGGCTGAACGAATCTCGATGAAATTTGGCATAGATGTATGTATGTATTTGATATAGTTTGGAAGAACACATAGGCTACTTAGTTTTTCTTTAATTCCACGCGGGCGGAGTCGCAGGCAAAAGCTAGTATATAATAATTTCTTATTTAGTATGATAGATTACCAGATTAGTTATTTTAAATGAATAGTCGAACTGTTTAGTTAAAACTGTTTAGGCAATATTTTAACTGTGCTTTAAAGTTAAAATTTTGCCTCCACACAAGGGCTTCAAGTTAATATGAACGTGGATCTCTTCTGTCAAATGCTCGTGCAAAAACATATTACCGTACCTCCATTCTTTTTGAAAAAATAACGTTAATAAGTATGTATGTTTACCCTTACTCGTATATGTTTATGTACAAGATATAGCAGTGGAGACTTTTAAATCAAGAAACTTCACATAAAGTTAACTACTTTTTTAAATTAATTACGTCAACACGACAAACAACGATAAGAATCGATATTAATAATGTAGAAATAAAATAAACTCGTACTTTCTTTTCACATGAACGACTGAAGAAGCTTGTTTTGCTTTTACTTTAGTGGCGAGAGACCTTGACGCGCCAGTTTCAATAACTTAGCGATAACTTATTATAAATATTAATAAAACACGACTTGTTTTATCAACTATTATTTCTAAGTGACTAAATGGAAACTCAACTTCGATGTGTGTTTATTTTTTAATAAGTCGCATCACTTTTACAAGCTAAAAAGGTACTAAAACTTAGACAATAGATACAGATCATGTTATCTCTGGAAATAATAGAAAATAATCTATGATGAATTTTCTTCAAGAAAGTTAAAACAATTTATGAAACTTACAAAAGTGCTGTCTTGCAGTGTACTTATGTACCGCATATTACTGGCTATATATTTAAATGTTATTTATTACGTTCATTAAAAGGTGAAATATAAGCAATTGTGCCCTAGAAAAACAATGCGTTTTCCCTTAGCAACTATTTGACAACTGTTATGTAATTGTCGATTGTTTCGCAACCATTTCAACTGTTTAGTTGCACAAATAAAAACCAAGTAGTGTACGCACCTCCATATAAGCGCATAGGAATCAAAGCGAGACTAAACAGTTGTGCGATTGTTTTGTTTCAGGTGTGTGCACGATCTTAAGCTATCGCCATACATCAACGACAGAATTGAGCGGCGGCGGCGCTTAGTTACAGTAAACGTAACATTATTGACGACCATTACATTGATCGACTTTGTTGTGTCGGACATAAACTCTCCTCTAATTTATAGTCGTGTCTCAGTTTTGTTGTCCCATGCTTTTATGTTTGTTCTTGCTACGATGGACATCATTAAAATGTTGGTCATTGCCTATAAATGTTAACATAAAATTGTGTACAATAAATTCATATTAAAAGCAACGATTACTTTTACCTCTGATAAATTACACAATAGGTCTTTGTATATTCAAATGTTATTTGTATATAACAATGAGAAGAATAACTTGGAAGCACTCAATAATAAATTAATGTAATTTAAACATTAATAATTCGAGATTTCAATTAGTTCTCAGGACTATGATCGACGAAAACCTTTAATATTTAAAGGCGAAGACTAATTGTTACAAATGTTAATTACGTACTAAACAATACGTACAAAGTGTAAAGATTTCAAATTTAAGGTAATAAGGGTGTACAACCACCAAATAGTCGTAAAATATTGTTACCTTGAAGGTTAAAGGCAAGTAAGCAAAGAGTTATCTTTCCATCGTCCCAATTTGCTCTTTTAACAATATTTAGACGTAAAAAGCCTTAATAAGTGGAGCAAGGTGAGGTCCATATATTCCGAGGGTCATTCGAAGGACGCGTGATATCGCATACTTTATAAGCGTATTAATGCGTCAATGTGCGTCTGTCTCGCCGAACGTAATCGCAGACTTCCTATGGCAATGCTAATGAGGGTGTTTGGCACGCGATGGGGGAACAATCCGCCTCTACCCTTAGCTCTAGAGCTCTGTTATTCTAGGCTTAGGGTTTTTTAGACAAAATTTGAACCATTCGTTGCTATAATTTGGCTAATTGTCAGTCGTTAACACAGAGGCAATTCACCAAACACTGTTATAACTCATTTAATTAGGCAATTTCTGTACTGCAAGCTCAGTCGTGTATTACTCACATAATATGTAAAGAATAAATAAATTCCCTTCACGATTTTATATACCTCTACATAATAAACATCCCATTTTCCCGCCTACGCGCCATCCCCCTTGTGTGCAAACCACTGGCAAAGCAATAATTTAATTTTATTACTATTGCAAGATCCAAACCTTTACACTCAAAGGGATACGAGCGAAAAAGGATTTATATCAAAGCACAGTAACTAGAATTATTTTGCTCATTCATATTGATTAGTTATACCGTTAGCTCATTACAATTATGCACATAATTAAATTTTAATACAACAACGATGTGCCAGATAAGTTGAGACTACTGCGGAATAATTTCTGCGCATTAAATCATTTTTGTAGAACAATAACAGTAATCTACATCTACATTGTAATTTGTATTTTTCCACATTTAGCATTTTACAAGGCAGATTCAAGTAGCATAATTAAAATTGCTATAAATTACGATTTAAATTGGCTTTTTATATTAAGAAATATACATATTTCTGCTTTTTTTTTAAAAATCAAATTTAGTAGAACTAGCGATGGTTTAGCATGTATATTCACAGTAATGTATTGTTTAATTAGCCATTAAACTTCACTGAGTATGACAGACTAAAGCAGATTTATTAATACTATAATAACATAACATTTAAGTACCAAAAAAAGGTACATAACTCGCGTGTGTTATTCAGAAAAGAAACTACCAATTGGCATGTCTGCTTACAGCCGAAATATGGCATTTTCAGGCGTGCCACGAATTCAGTGGAAATTATGTAATACGTTAAAAATACGATCACAGTCGCGTGTTATATGTTTGACAAATTCTACATGTAAGGTAACGATTTCAGAAAAATGTAACGTTTTTAACACTATTTCCTTATTACATTTGTAATAGTAATGAAAAGACATATAGTAAAAACCCCTTGTAAATACTCTTCCACTTAAAATTAAAATTAATTTTCTTTAAAACTTAATAGTAATGCTGTAAAGTCATTTGCGGTGGAATCTAAAAACCTTTCAAACAATTATTTATTTGAGATTATAGAAATAAAGAACAAATTTTCAAAAGTTTTCTTTAATTACAGTTTGATGTCATGAGGTAAGAAATACGAGTAAAATAGGAAGACAGTGTGAATGACACGGTCATACAGACAAAAAATCGATAGTAGATGAGTCACACACAAATTGCCCGAGTCAAGAACCTAGAATAACCTAGAAAGACCTAACTAGGGTCGATTTTAACTTAACAAGTACACTATCATACATCAAAAATTCAATACAATATTATAAAGATGTAAAATTTAATTAATTTACGTACAAGTTATACCACGTATAGTAAAATTACAAAATTCCCAACATGTGCTAAATATAGATAACAGTACGTAGCCACTATCGTTTTGCGGCTAAATATATTTGCAGACGGTCATAGCCCGCATTTCCGTAACCTGATAAATAACAAAACGTCACACCACACCAGAGTGTATCCTATTTGATGCAGGAATTTCCTTTAAATTTACATTTATTGGATTTAAAAGATTTTGTTTCTAATTTCAATAAAGCTGTTCATTTTTACCGAAATTCCAAACTGTTCTTCTGTAATAGTCTTTGTACCTAGTGTTTAGTCAATAAGCTGTTTTTAGTGTTTTTAATGCTGTGTATAAGTGTATATATCTGATTTCTGTTAACCCGCGTGCTACGAACACGGCGTAGCACTGTAGAAAGATAAAGAAACAATTTTCTCTATTCAACTAAAAAAATCTAACAGCATTTATAGTTATTATTAACTGTTAATCCTTTACATGTATTAATAAAATTATATTATCTCATTAAAATAAAAAAAAATACTTTGTCATGTAATAAATACTTGTAATACAGAACACGTGCATAATTCCTATGTCGATATAAGAACAAGAAAGGTCTCGAACAACTGAAACTGCTGAAATCTTGATAAGGCCAAATGTGTTGCTTGACCTCCGCAACGAAAGCGCGCTAGAGTTCAATACACTTATTACGCTCCGATTGTAACGAGAAAATATACGATAACTACTGTGAAAATAAAAAGTTTACAAGACTATAGAGATTCTAACATCAATTATATTTTGTTTAACACGCATATCTTAATTTGTTTGCTCTTCTATAAGAAAAAAATGCCTTACGGAATGACAAAATCCTTTTATAAAAAATTTAAATGATTTAAAAAAAATAACCGATTTTTGATCTCTCCGTTTCATATCTGAAGGGTAGATCAATTTAAACATCCCTAAGAAATTTAAAAAATCTTACCGGTTCTTTCCGTGACCGATCTTATAGAGCTCGACGTGCTTGAATTGGGAGTAAGTGGCCATGGTGATATATTTTTTTAAACAGGGAGACGTTAACACAGGCGATACACTGCGCGAACCCGAAACGTTGGGATCGTTAGACGTACAAACACCGCGACGATCGTCAGCTGACTGAGCGCGCGCGGGCAGTACCCTTGCTTAAGTCGATGCAGCCACCCTCCGCCCGCGCGTCAAAAGTGAACCGCGCATGCCCGCAGCCGCTTCCGCACCCGTGCCTATTTTTTCTTTTTTTCCTCTTAGACACCTGGTAGGCAGTGTGTTTTACGTGAATGCGACATATGCTCGTGGAGCCAGATGACTTGTGACGACGGATGGGAACAGGTTGTTAATAAAAAAAGTTAGCGATGAGTGACGTTAAACTGATCGCTTCCGTAAAAACATGACGGGTGCAGGCGCATGTACAACAGGAGTACCTTTACAGGTTTCACCGTCAAATACAATAATCTACAGGGATCAGGGGTACCGTAGTTGTATGTTTTACCTATCTATAAATTCTTATGTTTATCCGATGCATTTCAAAAGCATTAAAATTTCCTCATACCCTGTTAGCTAATAATGGATCTCGAGGAGAACCACTTGTATATCCAATTATTTATACCACTGATTCGAAAGGGGATTGATTGCGCACTATGAAATACAGGGCAAACATCTATCATTAAAATTGCCGCTCTTACTAAATATTTTTCTTAGAACTTACATTCAAAGCAATTATTCATTCAAAGAGTTGTTCTTAGTGTGATCTAAAACTATGCAAGGTATTTGAACTTACTTCTGTAAACATCGTAAAATGTAGGAAGTTCATCGCCATTTTAATAGTTAAGCCACCGACACCACATCCTCTATTTAAAATGTGCAAAATCTGTTTCAGTCCGGACTTTGACACCATTTATTATTAGCAACAAAGTTCCTCGAGTGCAACAAAACAATTCATATACTAGTACTATTGGAAAAAGTTAGATTGAGACAGTCCCGTTATGTTGTATGGTGTACGTTGCCAAGCCATCAGCGCTTAGACTTTTAAATACTTTAGCAAGATTATGTTGAAAGGTAGTGAAAGTATTGAAGAGTCTTTAGTGTAAGCATCATTGTGGGAACGGTCTACGTATATTTGCGCTTAAATCACTGTCCGTCACTTAAGTAGTGAACCGTAAACCATCCACTAAAGCTGTCCAGCGACCATTTAATGTTGCCAGAGTCATCGCTTTGCTTATTTTTAGATAATTTTTATTACTCGTTTGAATTGACTAAATGTGATTTATATTGAACCATAGAAGTTGATTAATGCACATTTTATACCACGATAGACATTAGTTTTAATTTGATTAGCAAAACTATTGTGAAAAGGAGAATATTTAAATAAAGGATAATTCCCATTTCATTTAAAAACAAGTGACTACAGCAAAGCCTTGGTAGTCCTTATCACAATCATACTAATATTATAAATGCGAAAGTTTAGATGGATGCATGTTTATTAGTCTTTGTAGCCTAAACTGCTGAAGGGATTTCGATGAAATTTGACATAGTTGTAGAGGATAGTCTGGAAGAAAGCATAGGCTACTTACTTTTTTTTTAATTCCACGAGGAAGAAGTCGTGGGCGAAAGCTAGAATTAAAATAAAATAAATACAGTTCGTCCATATAACAAACTCGTCAATGCGATTATCATTTTATTCTCATTCCGTTCGTATTACTTTTATCTAAAAAAAAATTGTTACTGGCAACACTGTAAACATCAATCTTGCAAACGGCACATGTCTGACAAGCGAGGGCTTGTCCGTTTCAACACCAAACCATTAGTGCACCCAGCTATCAACGACCTGATTCGGCTAAATGCACATTAACCTTGGGAGAGGTTGCATAATGAAACTGTTCTACAGCAGTTGCTTCTTCCATCTCAATTATAGGAAAAAGCAAGATACAGCTGCAGTGGTTACTTTTTAAAATTGTAACAAAAAAAGTCTAGGAAGCATTAGTTTTTGCTTTGATTTTCCATTGGTAGCTTACGAAGAGTCAAATCTAAAACATTTATAGCAAAATAACACGTAGGTATATAGCTTAGTAACAGATATAACCTAAAACTACAGACAGAAATTTTTATCAAAAACAGATAACAATAAATTTAGTCCAGCCACACCTATCTAAATCAAAGTCAAATAAATATTTACAAATAATGTTACCCATTAATCTAGAAAGCGTTTATCTGTGCACAGGAACAGGAAATGTGATATAAACAAAGGGTTCCGTGAAAGCAGCAAACGTTTTCAGACGTTGAAATCCCTTTGTGAGCTCGTACAGTAAACTGACGTCGATAGTAAGCAGAGATACTGTTCATTGGTTCGTTTGATATAAGTTGATTGATGCCTACAAGCTTTCCTCCTAATCGCAATCAAGAAGGACATTATACGCTATTATTACTATTTACTATTACAAGCCTTCTTTATCATAATCATTATTTACACCAGTGCAGTCGGTATTTGTTATTTTCATTTCATGTCTTTTTACAAATTCATTTCTTTTCATCTTATTTGTTTTTATTAACTGTTGTGCAACTTCGCCCGCTTTGAATTAAAAAAAAGAAAACAATTGAAAATATAGCCTATGCTGTTTACGGAAAACGTAGTTTCTTAATGGTGTAAGATTTTTTGAAATAGGCCCGGTAGGTTTTAAAATATTTCAATACGTACAAAACTACAAATCTTTCCTCTTTATAATATTAGTAGGTATAGAATAACCTTATGGTCAACATAATCAGTCCCAAAATGTTGTGTTAGCAGTATTTTCTCTTTTAAATAAGACGGTGTACTACACAGACAAATTAAGTGTTCATTTCGGATCAGTAAATAAATTTAAAAATTGTACGTTCATTAACCAAAGGGACAGAAGTGTCATTGTATAATCAAAACATAAATAACGTCAGCTACAAATCAAAACAGGTAGGAAATTGAAACTTCATTATAAAGTCGATACTAACAGCATCATAAGTCATTCTTCGTACACAAGTCAGAGAAAATCAGAATGAATTCTTAAAGAAGGGAAATGTCAATTTATAGCTATAGATTTTAATATAATTTTTCCCATAGAAAAATATCGACGACTGATTGTAAAGTGACATTTTCGAAAGTAAATTATTATGATACCACGGGATTAATAATATTAATAAAACGATTATCGAAATGACATCCAATAAAAAGTCTGTTTATGTCGTCTTTCTTGTATTTTCTTTTTATCTTTGAGGCCTCAAGAATTCATCCTTTAGTATTTATCTCAGCAATTCTAATATGTACTTTTTTGAGACAAAAGTAAAATAATAAAATATATACGAAACAATTATGGGAAAACTCTAGTCTGCACCGACTATTGCATTATTGGTGCGGTAAACCAATAAGGGACAAATGAGACGAATCGAAATGACAAAGCACCGAGTTTCCCTCAGTGGTGTAATGGAATTGAGCAACAATCATTTCGTTATTTCCATGTCAACGTTACAAAACTTACAGAACAAGCGCGCAATGTAATGCTAGATTATAAAACTTAAGATCCATCACGCACGTTCTATTTTTCACCACTTCCACGAACATACCAACTAATAAACAAATGTTGAAACTGTTAAAATTCTTACTTTTCGACTATACGAGTATGAGTACAGGGTATGGCACACAAATTTACTAGAAAGTGCTCGTAATGTTATTTGTATAAGAATTGGTAGCGTACTTTACGCCAGATATGAAAAACAAATCAATACAAAATCTACTGAGGACTGCGAATATGTTCTCGAAAATATCCGTGCTAAGCGGTCAAATTTACGTTTTACACACGTATTGTATCGAGTTTTTTATACTGACTAGTTTTTCCAAACATCATTAAGAGATATAGTTCCAAACAGTATATTTACTTTAGAATATGGACTCTCGACCTTAATATTTAAAATCACAATTGTATATAATATTTCATTGTCACTTTCTCGTTTACCATTACGATGAATACGTGCAATATTAGAATAAGCAACGAATTCCATGCATATAACATTATCAGTGGTTTTTGTGAACGCAACCAAGCGGATCAATATGATTTCACGTAATTTGCATGAGATTTAATATCTTCACAGTTACTTTAACAGATACAAGTATCACGAGAAGCGTAATTAAAACTTAAAAATGATATACTTAATAGTAACATTTATAGGTTTTACGAGTAATATCCGTGTTTATTCTTTACGAAATAATAGGTGTTCCTCGCGACTTCTTCTACGTGGTATTAAAGAATAGTAAAAAATACATCCTATGTTACTCAGTAGCTTTCTAATGGTGATAGAATTTTAAAATCGGCTCAATAGTTTTTAGTTATTTCAATACAGCCAAAAACATTTTTTCTCTTCCTATAATATTCATTATTGATATCACAAATTTTGTATTTATGTGTTTTGTTTTTTTTTTACTTTTTTGGCCAATTAATAACGTTTTTATTTTTTTATTAAAAAATCTAAAGCACTATCTAAAAGAATTATAGGATTATATCTTTAAGACGTGTGGATTATTAATGTTTTTCTCATATGAATATTTCGTAATACAATTTACACTCTATTACATTTAGCATAGGATGTGATTAGGATGTACTTCCTCGGACAGATTTATAATGCGACATCTCGTTAAAGGTGCGTTTTCCGTACATTACATAATGTAATGGATTAATAGCCTTGTAAAAACAACACTTTCCATCCTGTTCTAAATAGCTTACAACTTTTTTTACGTTAAATTGCCGATTTAAATTTGTACAAACATAAAGTTAACTTTTATTTTATTAGGAACGCAAATTTAAATCCATGACATGAATGCTTTCGTGTGCAAATCAAATGTAAAACGATAATTGAATTGCTTTATTGCACTGTACGGTTATAAAAAATATATAATCATCACAAACCAAAGATACTAAAAACAAATTTTAACGATTCGTTTATTACGTCTGCAAAAATCATTAAAAAACCGCAAAAAAATGTTCCAATTATCTCTTCTCATGTTCATTTTTTTAATTACTTCTTTAATAAAAGTTTCTTTCAAGTAAGCATATGAAGATAGTGTTTAAGTTAGCCGATTTTTTTCAAAAACAAGTTAGATAATTAACTTTTGTTAGTTATAGACTTATGGGTAGTTATAGTCGACAAAGCCCGCTGTAAAAATAAATAAATCAACAAGTAAGTATACATCATGCATATAAAGTAAGATTTCCGAATTGGCGGCTCAACGGGTCAAGTCATAGATCACTAATTAATTAAAACAGAGGCAGCCCTATTCACCTTTCATTTATTCTATCCATCCCTAATTAGTGTGTAAGAGTTTATTTGAGTTTATTTTCCTTCTATCCGTAATTTTAATTGCCATTAGTCAATAAACTTTTGCAAATCAGAATGTATAGATGCAATAAGTCGACTATCAATAGCGTAGAAATAATTTCTCAGAGGCATAGAATTAGCGATGTTATAAAAGTACCTTATAAGAGGTAACGCGCACAGGACGTGGATTATCAACAATTATAGCTGTTAGAAGTCGGTATCCGACACAGGAATACTCCCAGCCCGTATTCTAACGTATTAAATGACGTCTTCGTACAACAGATATTTTCTCACACATTACTAGCAGGATCTTTGAAGTAAGAATCTTAATAAATTACTCACTCTATACAGTGTTATTTGCATTATCTATACTAATATAATAAAGCGTAAACACACTACTTCGTGGCATAAGACGTCAGCAATTACAACATCTTTTTGAATATTTTTCTGTAATAAACAGCCCTACACTGACACGCTTTAGGCTATATATTTTCACGCTATTAAGCTTAGGGGTAAATAAATTAAAAAAACCTTTATGTGGGAAAGTGACTATAAACTGCTGCCATAACTGCTGACCCCAAGCTGCCAACATTACGGAAGCAAGGTTATTATGGTAAAGGTAATTGTTATCTAATATTAAAGGCCTTCGTTTTCAATTGTGCATTTGATTTTTGACATTTGCAATTGAGAATTTGACAAATGTAAACAAAAAACTAACGTTTTTATAATTTCACGCGGATGAAGCGGCACGGGAACAGCTATTATCGTCATAAATATGTTTAAACCACTATAGTGGTGTAAAAAATACTACATATGTACATTTAAATGTGTATTTAAACATACATTGTAATTACTCGTATTTCCAGCTAACGCAGAGTACCAGATAAATGTACATGATTACATAGATATGCTAAGAATTCCATTAATTGAATATTACCGCTACAAAACAGTTGTACACTCCGCCCATTTTACAGAGGCTCTCTGCGATATCGCTGATTTTATACAAGTGATGTTCCTCCCTGTATCTAATAGGCCCACTCTGCATTGTAACATCAGGTTCGACTTGATGGAGCCGTGAGTAGGCCGCCTTATCTCGAACGAGGCGTAGTCATTATTATGAACTCGTGAGCACGATGCCTTATCGTGATCCGGTACGTCTGACGACAAGTTTCCGCTGCGACGATCTTGTGATATAGTCATAGTGCAGCTAATGCAAAACCTGTTGTAGAACCCATAAAGCGGTCTGCAAAAGTTTTTATAACATTGTCAATATTTAATTCATTCTTAACATCAAAGTCGCACAAATTCGATTACAATCTTAGTTTACCTAATGACTCAACATTTGTTACACTATTTTCATCACCTAAAAGAATAAAAACACTCGAAAGACGTCTCAAATAACCAACACTCACATGAGAAAGTAAGACGACGCATTAAAAAAACAATTACTTTATTTAAAATGATCTCTCATCTTTGTCAACAGTTAACATCTCTTTGTAAAAGTTATAAGTTGATTCCGACATAATGCGGCGACAGCTTAATGCTTGGGGTTAAATAAAAAAGTCAAGAAAAGCTATTCAGATGTCCTCTACTCTCATTGTTGGAGTTAAGCTTTTTAAAATGGTTAGGAGCTAAACAGAGACGGGTTTTAAAACATCTTTTGTTCCAATATCAACGCTTCCATCTCGACACAATATTAACGTCTCTCGAACATCAAAGGTAAATTAAACCGTAAACGGAGGCTTAAGACAAAAAAGAAAGTTGTAATATTTAAATGCCTAATAATGAGATAAGAATCTTACATATTCATAACTTTGTCTTCCTATTTTGCTTGCATTTATTACTGTTAATATCCAACTAGGTAAATATACTTATTTGACATTTTTTTTATAACATAAGGAGGCAAACGAACAAGCGGCCACGAGAATCCGCCAAAATGGCGAAGCAACCGCTGCCCAAAGACATCCGCAATTGCAGATGCATTGCCTACCCTTATACGACGGAGGAGGAGACGCATAAAGAGGATAATTCCCCTTCCTATGCATCTCCTCCACCGTCAAAACCACTTCCCCTTCCCAACATCTCTTTATAAGAAAAGGGTGGTAAAGAGAAAGGGACTTAAATTAGGCCTTCGGCACCACACTCATCAGACGAAACACGGAATTGCTACTATTTCACGCGTGTCTTCTGTGGTGGTATTACACCGGGCGTGCCGGCACATTCGTGCTAAGATGTTAAAGCGGGCACTACCACTGTTAAAATCTTAGTCAAATCTTCTTTGAAACTTATATATTACCTAATTCTAACCATTCATCTTAAAACTTTCTCATCTCAGTTTGTATCATATTAATGAACATTGAAAAACAAAAACTATTGACCTAATAATAAAATAGTATAATAGCATTCAGTGAGCTAATCTGCCGGATAACCGTAAAGTTTCGGCTGACCGAAGTCTAATTATAAATTACCTTTCACCCGATTACAGTGCGAAATTGTTCTCATTCCGTTCCACTGGAGTTCAATTTTAAACTGATGATAGATCGATTTGTTTCCACTGACTTAAATCTCGATCGGAACCAATTTGTTACGTACAAATTCAGCTAGTGCATCACAACGAGTATTCATATTTAATGTTTTTATTAGTATTCCTAAATACAATCAGAAGATAAGTATTTAAGTTTAGGGTCAGTGGCTCTGGGGTTTGAGTATTTGACTTGTAATCAACAGATTTTGGGTTCGATTTTAACCGGACTTTCACGGAAGGGTAGCGTTCATAGACGGGCATATTATAGGCAACTTTTTTTTTAAATACCGCGCTGTCAAAATGGGGTAACGGGTGGTCCAAATTTGCGCTAACGAAGTTTGTGGCCGACAGCTCGCTTATAAATTCTTCATTTTAAGATGTGCCTTATAAGATGTCTTATAAATTTTACATTTCAATCTATACCTACTAATATTATAAAGAGGAAAGATTTGTATTATTGTATGTATTGAAATAACTCAAAAACTACTGGACCGATTTCAAAAAAACTTTCACCATTAAAAACCCACGTTATCAGTGAGTAACATAAGTTATGTTTTTTTTTAATTTCACGCGGACGAAATCGCAAGCCACAGCTAGTCAATTGTATACGGATAAAGGGAACAGTCTATTTCTATAGTTTGTATAAGCTGTCTCCGTACAGCGACACTCCACCGCGGATGGTGCGAACGTGCTAAGTGCGATTCACATGTCGCGTGGATGTGCTCTTTTATTTTGCACCATTTCAACCTATTCAATTCGTCCATTAGGGAAGAAAGCTATGAAAAAAGAAGATAAAAAATTCCTACCATAGACTGAGAATTTAATAAATTGAAATAAAAATTAATGGACATGGCTGTGCTATTGAAACAGAATATGTTTTATACTAGCCGTCCCGTGCGGCTTTATGCGCGTGAAATTATGAAAATTTATTTTATTACTGACATTTGTCAAAATGACATGACATGATGACAAATCATGGCAACCTTGATTCCTTGATGTTGGCAGTAGCTTATGGTCTCTTCCCCACATTAGCGCTTTTATCAAATTTATTTACCCCCTAAGTTCAATAGCATGAAAATATATAGCCTAGAGAGTGATATAAGTGAAGAGGTATTTATTAAAAACAGAATTATTCAAAAATGTGATGTAATTGCTGACATCTTACGCCACAAAGCAGTGTGTGTTTACGCCTTATTATATTAGTATAGATTTATTTCTTTCAGATTTTCCAGCAATAATTGAAGTATAATGTTAAACCACGTTATAGCATAGGTCCCTTAACTTAACTTTCAAATGGCCACCGATTAATGTCTTATTGTAAATGAAGGTAGTCTTTAAAGCTACAGATATTTTCTTTCATAATATACGCGTTGATATAATTCGGTATCTTGCCAAGAGCGCGCGCACACCTTTGACTAAACTATCGCACAACTGTTTTGTCACGCTTTGATTCCTATGAGCTTATATGGAGGTGCACACACTACTAGATTTTTGATTGTGCAACTAAATCGAAACATTCGGCAATCGCAAAACCGTTGTGCGATAGTTAAGTCAAAGTTTTGCGCCCGCTCTTAAAGTAAACTAGCTAGGAAACGCTAATGAGGATCGTTAGCAGGATTTCTGCATAGCATTTTTGCGCTTTTAGCATATAAATGGCTCCAGACTAGGTAAGATTGCGAATTTACACTGACTGCTAGATTTTACATTGTTTCCGTGACCATAGAACTAGCTTTCTATCACTAGCGCCGTGAGAAAGGTTCTCGATAACGAGTTAAGTAAAATATACATCATTATACGATTTATAGAAGAAATCAGGGAAACTTTATAGCTAACAATACAAAACATAATTAGTCATACCAATTCTAAGTCTATTTTTAATCACAGTTTATGATAATAGACAACGAAGTTGTAAAATAAACATATAATATAAAATACTTTCATATAAAACCCGCGATACTATAATTAACTAACTTTCGTCTGCGTAGAATTAAAAAAAAACAGCAGTGAGTAGCTTATGTGTTCTCCCAGACTATCCTCTATGTTTGTGCCAAATTTCATAGATATATAGTATTAGTAAGAAGAAATTTTACAGTACACTCACTGTCTAAACAAGTAAACACGCGGAATTGAGATAAAATACTCAAGCATTCGATGTGCATTTACGGAGATCGCTTGCACTTTGTTGGGCTATCCGCGTCGCCATCTCGGATACGCCCTCCATACAACTCCGTGTCGAAACGTTTACAGGATAACAGATTGTAAATATCTATTATTACAGCGGGCACAGGTGTGCATTTGTTCAGTATAAGTTATGGAGCCTTTCCTTAGCGAAATATATGGCTGTCTTTCTGCAACAATGAATAGTCGTACAACTACCGGTAACACTTAACAGTCTGTATTGATAATAGTTTATTGCATTCAATATAATACATTTTCTTTTAAATAATAAAAAGTAGTTAATCATTGGTAACCAGTTTGTTTGAGGCTAAGTTTTACCATGTGATTACAAGCTGCCTTTCTAGACGTCTAGATCTGACATCGCTAGAAAAATGACCATAGCTTAGCCACTAGTTCGTAAGATAAGCCACTCCATTCATTTACCTTAATCATTAATCCATAACTATTAACCACATGAATCCACATATTAGGTGTTTAAAATTTTATAAAAGTTTGGCACATCGATAGACATAACCACACTATAAAAGATATTTAAAATCTGTTAACCTATTAGGGAACGGCAAATTGTACAAATGCACAGACCATAGCTAGGTGAGATCAGTCTGATAGTCCGGTACACTCTGTATAAGTCCAAAGTGCCCAGACGCGGCGTTTGAACACTTTATCAGTTGAATTGCGGCTGTGTTGTACTCGTTACAGCAACAATCGACATGTAACTCATAATCTCGAGCACGTGCCGGCTCGGCGCGCCGTGTAATTATTGTCTATTACAAGGTGCGTGTTGGACCCCTTATCGAAACAACGCGGACAATTTGCTAACGCAAATTCTCGATCGTTTACACAACCTGCGACAAGTTATCAATTTATTTGTCATGTTATAAACTATGTAACTTTAAATATTGCCTATATATCGCTGTGTTCAAAACTCAATATTGCCTTGAGCTTTATCTGAGCTTTGAAAACTGTAATTATCACATGGTGAAGTGACATTACCGTAAATGAAAGCAAAGAGAATTTGCAAAGTACAAAAATGTAGCAAACCAGTCGTTATTTACTATTTACATTAAATTACTTTTTTCAAGCATTAAAAGATACGCAGTAGGTTCCCCTTTCTAGGGCAATTGTATAAAACATAGGAAATACCAAATTTAATTAAAACGGTGTTTGAAATTACATAATAAGGTGAATTTATTGCTGAAAGAGTTACGAGCATGATTTTACAAAAGAACAAGGCAGACGGCGACTGCAACCGTTAGAGGCGCAACGAATGGACCAGGCACACGCGAATCCTATCAAGATGTAGGCGCATATTCAGAGTGGCGAGCGCATTGTGCACACGACTGTACACAATGATGTTACCCGAACAGAACTAGCGCTTATCTAAACATTTCTCTATTGACCCTCTTTGTTAGAATCGCAAATCTAATGTAGAAATGCTACTTTGTACTATCGGACATATCTAGAGATATGTAAACGCTCAACGTCGAGACAATTAGGTCTACAAGCTGCAATGGATGTTGCATTTCACGTTACAGAGATAATCTTGTCTTTAATAGAAGTTTCCTACTTCGGATTATACAATTAACATCGGCGTATCTGCTTCTATTTCTAAGTTTGTATCAAATAAACGATAAAGGGATTATTTAATTAATTTATTATTATTGTTATTTATTTATTTTTTATTTATATCTTATAATACAAATATTTAAACTATGCTAATACAAAAAACTTGCAAGGGCGGCCTTATTGCTATAAGCAATTTACAAACCATTTTTTTTTTCACATAAACTTAGCTTTGTTAAAATAAGAAGAACTCTTATAAAAATGAAATAGTACAAATTGTATAAAGTCGAAGAATCAACGACATTTTAAACTTTACCTACTATTTTAAATTCAGTTTTATTTAAACAGACTACCAATTAACTATTAACACTTCACAACTATTAACTATAATGTACTAAAACTATATAAAGAGAACTTAAAGTAAATTTTTATTTCAACAAATGTCATCGATACATAACAAGGAAAGTTTTCGAAAGTATCCGTAACGTACTCATACGTAATGATTTCTTTTATCGCAAAGTGCATTCAAATTTACGACTCGTCACTTTGTACGAATCAATGCAACTTTCTGAAGCTTCCTTTCACGCGATGATTTGACAAAAGTCTAGAATCAAATCAAACAAAAGTTACACTTAAAATTTTCTTTTATTTCTTTTACTTTATACAATTAGATAACATTTTCTATTCCTTATTACATAACTTCTGAATTTATTTATTACCGTACTTTCTTGGAATAGATACAGACAATATGGCCAAATATGCCGTAGTAATAAAAAGCAATATGTCGTTATCCATGCCCAGTGTATTCTGCTCGTCTCTTACTTGTAACCTCACTTGTTCAAAGCTACTAACGATTTTGAATATCATTTCATTTTCATACATTAACAACGACAGTAAACATTGCCTTTAATAAAAAACAAAAGCACTTTTTAAAAGGTTTAGTTTCTTTTAAAAGGTTATTTTTTTCGCATTAACCACATTTCGTCAGTAATTTTGTATACCATTGTCTGGCTAAAGAATGCATAATTGTCTCTGCTTTCAACGGCCACGGCTGCAACGCTTAAGCACAGTTTATAGTCTATTTAACCTCTGGCCGACGACGGAAAGAAAGTTACATGCTGCGTTAAACACGAGAATTTCGGCCAAATTACAGTTTAGTAACTTTTTACTCTAATTGCACGACAATTATACTAAATCGCTACTATATAATTGCAATCGTCAAAAACCTCGCATTGAGAGCGAGCAAAGCCATGACATTGGCTCTCTGACAATGACAGTGATTTGGGCGGGAAAAGTGAATCGTAATTGTCATGATAGCGTACAGTCTTGGTGTACAGTGGTCGGATTTTTTTTTTTAATAAAAAGATCTTTGAGTTGAATTTTGAGTTCGGTAATAGAGAAAAAAACAAACAGACGAATTGATTACCGCCTTCTTTTGGGAAGTAGTCAAAAAGTAAAAATTTGTGTGACATTTGGTTATAAATCGTTGTATTTCAATATATTATTACGTATTTACTGCAAAATAATATAGATATTTTAAAAGTGACTATGTTACGTAAATAGAACAAACAGTATTCAAATTTATAATTGAACGTCACCCTCTAAATGTTTATAATAAGAATAAAATAAACATAAAATGATAAAGTGCAACAACATTTATGGAATGCACTGTAATGTGTTACTCTCTCTCTAACGGTACGTGAAATGCCCCAAAATGACAGTTAATGACAACAGAGAGAAAAAAATAATGACAAAATTGGCCTCAGTGTTACCATCACTAATGATCGTGGACGTGCTCTATTGTCAGCTATTTAAATAACATACCATAAACTATTACTTTTTTATAAATACTTAATAGTCGGTAACGTTGGTACAGTAACCTATATTACAGCCGTACAATTATTTAAAAAAAATCTCATTAGAAGAGTAGACCGTAAACATTTGGTGCGTGTGATAAATTACCATACACGCCATCTAGTGGTCATGTTCATTATTATAAAATAAATCATTACTCTTTTTCGGTACATTAAGAAATCAAAGGGCGAAAGTGTAAGCAAAGCTAGTGTTATAAGACTTAATTGTTGAATCCGAAAGTAAATTGAAGCCAAAATTGACTAACTAACAATAGCGGCTCCCGAACGTAACACAACTTTCTCCATTCTGAACATTAATCAAAATGAATTAATCTAAATAAAAATTACCTTTACATTGTTTTTCTCTTGTATTTACTTAGAAACTTTTGTATATTGTGCCAATCGTTTTAAATAACACAAAAGAGTGAACTCCAAGCAACGCAAATCGTTAAATTATTCTATATTTTAACAATGATGCCAGTTTTACTTTTAGTCCGTTTTTAATAAAAAAAAAAAAACACATATTCTCTAACTCCAACAAAAGTTACCTGCGAACCAATCCAGTTAAAAAGGCATACAAATTGTTTTTACTTATATGCATTTATGTTCCGTTTCCTGAATAACTATGAAATAAAAATGCGATATGAAAGTCTGCGTTAAAGTTAAAACACAATAAAGAACAGTTAGATGGTTTTCATTTTATAGTCATTCGCTCTAAATCATTTCTAAGGCGGTATCTAATTAAGATAAAGAACGTTATCTACTGAGGCTTAATTTAGCGTCATTAGTAATTTCATTTTCATTATTTATGACTCGATTATAATTGGACACAAAAGAGTGAAAACGGGTGTTCTGGCTGACAATTTAAAGATTAATTGACAAATTATGTGAAAATGGTTACATACAAACATAGATTTAAAAGTTAGTAACGAATAATAGAGGTTACATATTTTAGACCGAATTCAAAATTTATATTAACTATCTATCTGGTATAGCGAAAGGATTTTTTAAAATTAAATGTAAGTTTATATCCGTTTTCTGTACATTAATATAATGGATGTCAATATAAAAGGTACAAAGTTGCTAAAATACTAATTAATAAAATTATCGTGTCTGTATATAGATAAAATTAAAATTAAATTTACGTATTTCACGCGCATAATGTAGCGTTCGCAAAAAGAACCGATCGATTGACTTCTGTTTTTATTTCGATTCCAATTTTTTAAAACCATAAATAATCCTGAATCTTGAAACCAGTACACAGTTAACACACGGTGCGCACGCGCAAGTGTAAATTACCGTAGGCAAAGAGCGAACCTGTCATCGAGAGCCTGTCGAACATTAATTGTCCGGAACATATACACGGACCAAGATTCATAAGCAAACACTATCTTGCCCTCAACTAGGGTTCATGTGAACAGTAAGCAAACAGTTAATTTATATTTGACAACCCTATGTTGCTAGCATAAATTAATATCTTCATTTAGGGTTGCCACCAAATCTGAAAAAGTATTTTTTCATCGATTACCTGATTAAATGCACAAGTGCCTTCTATTGAAACTTTTTAATTGGTAATCAAATGTTATTGAATACTTTTTATAATCAACAGGAAAAAGAAACAAAATCATAAATCAGTTGTAAATAACTCAATATTTATCTGCACCGATTGCTATTCAAAAGCAATTAACTGACAAAAGATGATGGATGGAAAACTGGCTGATATAGATCGATAGACAATCATTATAATTAACTTAAAAATCGGACATCATAGAAAGCCTTCAGACGGAACTGAGTTTAGACAATTTCTATTTTAATTTTACTGTTACATTCATATTGTATTTTAGAGTCGTGAAGAGCTGGACAGTCACCACCAGTCAAATAAAAACATATAGAATTAATAATACACAATTTCGCCAAGTTAGGCTCAACACACCAACTGTACCAATGCCTCCTGCATTGGTACAGTTTGTTTGTTGACTATTCAACATTTTAAAACAAATCCTGCACCGAGCTACGATTCGTCTTATTGTACAATGGGAAGTGAAAACATACAAAAGTAATTTATGAACAATTACAACGGTTGTTATTTTTGTTTAATAAAAGGTAACGTCGGCCACGGCAATATAAATTGACGTTTAATAACAATATTTGACTCTTCCTCGTAACGGTCATCCGCTGAATTTATTAATGTTCTTTTCGAAAACCATTAAACGTTTTGTTATACCCGATCTTATCTAAATGGATTAAGTGAAAATAATCTTCGAGACTGTGGGGCCAATAAAATCAAAGATCCGAATCTCTACGACCGCCCAATCGTATTATTAACGAAAGTAAGCAAAATTTCGCGAGTATTTTAGTAGTTACTATTAACGGACTTGATGTTATTGTAATAATTTTTGTAGTATACCGAGAATGAAGTACCTACAATAATTTTAATTTTTTAACTACTATTTTAATTAAATAGTCTATCTAGATAATCTGTAGCAAACATATCAATAATGTCCAATAGCAGTGTGCAGAAGAAGGCTGATGATATTAATAATCCGTTAAGAATAATCCCTTATTATAATAAAAAAAACGTAATATGTTGCAAGAGCCTACAGGGGATCTGGTAATGGATATATGTGTATGTCATAATTTAGTTATAATTGATAGTTTGTGGCAGTAGGTCGCAATGCGCGGAAACATACTCTCGCGCTAGTTTCACAATTAATGTAATGTCTGTCACGTTAGGAAACTGGGCAAGAGCATGTGCACACCTTTGACTAAAGTATCGCAAAACTGTTTACTCGTGCTTTGGTTCCTATAAGCTTATGAAGAGGTGCGCACACTACTAGATTTTATTTGCATTGACTAAACAAGTTTAGTCAAAGGTGTGCGCCCGCTCTAAAAGTTTATTTGCTCTCGTTTGCATGGCACTATGATATTATAATTTGCGCAATGAAAACCCTACATTACTCACATACCTTAAGTTTCCACACATTTACGTGGGCAAATTAATTTAATCACAACTTTATCGTCAAACCTTTTCGTTTCCTTACTATCATATACTTCAAATGTTTAGTGAATTTTCAAATTAATTTTCATTTAAATATGTTTCTTAGTGTTGTTAATCAAACCAAACTCTAAAGTTGTTTTAGCGTTTCCTCGTCCATCTTCTCACAACCTCTATCTAAAACTTTGAACCATGTATTGGGGATGATGTCTAAGAAAATAGACATTTCGTTTTAATTGTTTGTTGCCATTTTCCATGGGATGTAGAGGCGTAGTCCATTAGTGCACACAATTTCCTCCAGCCTGTAATTAACGCGCGAGGCCTGTCGCGGCGGATGGCGGCTCCACTGTTACAGGATGTAGCAATCAATGTTCAATGCACAATGCAAATAACTTGGTATATTATAGTACAGTAGGGGAAACTGGCGATGTTCCGCCTAACAGCTACAATCGTTAAAACATTTCAAAACGAGATGAACAAAAACCAATACAACGCAGCTTAAATGTGTCTGTACGAAAAAGAAGTCTGTTATACACAGCTGGTTTATTTTTATTATTATCCCTCAGTATGCATCACTCACTATTATCTAATTAGATATCTGTAAGAAAGAGGCGGAGTTTATCTCGTTGCAATGAACAAGACAATTTTTCCTGAAATGCAACGCCGCGGCTTTTCGCGACTATGCATGTCATTTTTTTCTATGACTTTAAAATTATGAAAATTCTTGCTTCATCGCATTTCAGTGCATAAAGTGCAGGTTGTTTTTTATATATTTTATTTATTGTTCACAAATTGCCGTAAAACCAATGTAAATGTAACTTGTCTGTTTATTGCTAGTAAACTGCATAATGTAATAAATTTAAAATTAACGCGACGCATCCACTGTGATGCGATTTACAGCTATTAACCTTTTGCTAGGACCCTACGAGTTATAACTTACAGCAAATTTATTTAGATCTCATTGACCTTATGTCAACATTATGGCACAATAATATTCCCATACGTATCCACAACCAAAACATATGAAAGCACTAATGGTTGATTTGGTTTTTTTTTGTTATTTATTCAAAACTTTACAATGAAGATCCGTGCTGGGATTACCTTAAGCATTAAAAACAAAATACGATTTCACTAAAAGTTATAATAACATACTCTAGAACTACACCATAAAACATGTAAACGTAAACATAAACCAAACAGGGAAAGGCAATTAAATTACCAACATTGTAATTGTAATGTTAGAAGGGAAGCGAGAATCGTGCTCCGACGCGGTAGGTAGATGCAATAAAAAGTATGGATTACCGGCAACAGCCGTATCTTTTGTATAATAGTTGAAAATGAGATAAATATCGATCCACTTCGGCTAGCTGGTACACAATTAGTAAATATTTATAAGAAAGTGGGATGATTTGACAATATGATATCGCAGCCATTAATCTCCGCTCGCAGCACGCCACGCTACTTTTAAATCGTTAAATTACCCGCGCGTTTAAATATTGCTGCCGCGTTATGAAAAGCATAGTTTGAAAAGAAACTAACTCTTTGAAAGAGAAACGATGGTCTGGAGAGATAACATTAGATTAGTGTCACGTTTATTTTAGCAAATACAACATTAAATTCACAATCTAAAGATTTACGCCTAACTGAAAAACCTTTTTATTAACAACTTTTTATAAATTTCACTCTTAAAACCGCATTTTTTCCGCAAGATTATTAACTTGCAATTGACTGTTTCTAGGTTTGAAAACCACGTGTTGTCCAAGTTTCCTATTGTAATCCATCATTGGAAATTCTTAAGCTTATAAGACTTTTAAAGATGATTAATATTTAATAAACCATACGTATATTCTCAATATTTCCAAATTAATTAAAACTCGCAAAGTACTATAAAGGTTCACAGGACAGGTGAACAGATCTGAACAAAATTGGAACAACGATAAATTACAGTCTGATTCAATGTGCTGTAAATCCAATTGTTTTTTATTCCCGTGCTGACAAAATCAGGGTCGAAAGCTAGTACTAATATAATAATAGCAATGTAAATATTGTGCTTGTGTAGTTGCAAGTTATTTGCAACCAGGCGCACGGTGATATCGTCTTACAACGTGTTTCAACTGCATTCCTATTCGTTACCCAGTAACTAGTAGCCACACACTGATCACTGATTACATTTTACATGTGGTTACATCAAACAGGAAAAACTATTGCATCTCAGAATTCAACCGGAAACTTACAACAGGTAGAAGCATTTCTTGTTAAAGGACAGTCTATTTAATGCCTTAAGTCACAAAAACAGATATAATTAAATATGACAGAAAAAAGACGCTAACATGAAAAGAATCGCACAGGAAAACTCTAAAAAAATATTGCATACAAGAAATGCTAAAAATAAATGTTGACCGCTTTTAACAAAATATTTTCAAATCCTAAGATAGCGACGAGTAAGCGTCCACCCGCCAAAATGGCGAAGCGATCGCTGGTCATAGACATCAGCAATTTTTAGTTGCGTTGCCTAATATTAATCGACGGAGCAGGAGATGCATATAAAGAGGATATTTCACCTTTCTATCCGTGTATCCAACGTCAAATCGACAATTTTAATTTAATTTGCATTTTTATGTAGCTAAGAGGTAACTTAACACAAAGCTAAATTTAATCCTACTTAGCTAGTTTAAAAAGCGTCTTATTTAATGTTTACATTTGTCTGTAGTGAGGTGCAAAGTTTCATATTATATTGAATTTAATACTCTATTTCTCGATAAGAAACTGCTCTAACAGCTCATCGTATTGTTCCGCGTACTCGTTATACGTGAGTGCATTTCTCTGTAAAATCGTTAAGTTAGAGATAAATGTCAAAGTTCCGCACCATGCAGATCGAAAACCGTATTAGATACCGTACCTCATTTGCAATAAGTTACACATATACGACATTAACACATACTCTAATGTCGACATTACGTCTAAGAGCGGGCGCACACCTTTAAATAAACAATCGCACAACTGTTATGCGATTGTCGAACTTTTTGCACCTATTCGACTAAATATCTAATTGTGTTTGCAGGTGCGTCTATGAGCTATGAGCCTGTATAGAGGTATATACAAGCTCAAAGAGACCGAAGCGAGACTATACAGTTCTGCGACAGTTTAATCAAAGCTGTGCGCGCTCTAAATATTATGATCTCAAAAGTAATACTGCAATATTATTCCAACACAAAATACTATTACTGATGGCAAACTTACTCACTTTTTTCGCTTGGACTAGAAACAACTACCACAATAATGACCAAAAATCTATTTAAACATAACATTTTAATTTCACTAACTATGAAATTGCAAAATTAGATTGAAAATGATTTTTTTGTCTCAGCTTTTACCGATTTCTTGGAAAACTTTCTGCCAGTACTTTAAACTCTAAATTCGTCACGCAAACAACTAAATAAGTAACGGTAATGCAATACGTTTAATAAATAACCTGAAATCTTCAAATCGACTGTAAAGAGTGGAACGAAATCAAACCAGCTGTAGAAAGCTGTCATTTTGCGAATCACCGAACTCAATCTGCTTTCTTTAAAGCAAATAAAAGTAAATATTAATTGAGTAATGATTTGTATTTGATCTCTGGTTTCTGGTTCTGGTTCCGTCAGTCGATCTCCTCTGGTTTTGTTGCTTATATTCTTGCTGCGAACCCTAACTAAAATACTTATTTTTACAATAATTATTTGCTTCAATTGAAAATCCAAAGCCTACAAGTAGTGCTATTCTGTGCTTGCTTATTTTTATCTTATTTTATGAATACTTCATCAATATAATTAGACTTTCAATCGTAAAAGTCGTATCCATATTGATTCCGTACTTTATTCTGCCTCTATTACGTATCGTTGTAATGAACGGAATTAACTTACTTCACTAGCGGATAGCGGACGTAAATCATAGTGTAGGTGTCCATTAAGGCGGGCTTAAGTCGCTTGGTTATCAATATTGCTACATTAGATAACCTAAAAATTTGCCAATTATTTCGTCTATTCTCTTGAGAAAGATTTGTACTTATTTTTTTTTTCACCAGCTCACTATATGTCCCCACCGAGGGGCTTGAAGCCTAACCTAAATTAGGATGATTAGGCCATAGTCAACCACACTGGCCAAGTGCGGGTTGGTCGACTTCACACTTATCTTTGAATTTCTTAGCCGATATGTGCAGGTTGCATCACGATGTTTTCCTTCACCGTAAGAACGTCGGGTAAATTATGTACATATGTAAATTGGAAAAATCGAAAATCACATTGGTACACGGCAGGATTCGAACCCAAGACCTGTAGATTACAAGTCAAGTGCTTAAACCACTGAGCCACCGACGCTCTTTAACTTATTGTACTTATTAGATCAAAATTAAACTTTTTTTTACATTATGAGAATGCGAAATTATTGGTGATGCGAATGGTGAAATTATTGCTAAGCTATATTCATTATGCATCAGTTAAAAGATTAGGGCAATGCAGACCTACGCGAGACGGTAACTAAATCAGACAGCTACAAACTAATACGAAACAGCGCAATACTAGCTACCTTTTTGTCATTATATCATAGCAAAAACATTATATTAGTTATATTGCAAATTTTCGGAAAATTTAAACAAAAAAAATCCATTACAAAGACACCAAAACGCTATATCATTGATTCACTTCCGTGTTTAATAACATAGAGCAGAGCCGCGGAATTATCGTTAAAAATCACATCACAGTTCAATTTATAGCGTCAACCGCTCGGTTATAGCAGCTTTCTAACACCTCTGAGCTAACGTATCGAAATGTGGGAAACGGTCAGAGGTCGATAATTCGCTCCCGTACATAGCAATAGTGATGTCCCAAACGCATCGTGACCGTACCGTGCAATACATTTTCTTGATCAATTGAATAATGTTTCTCAAGTGACGTCGATTTAATCCATTGCAAGTATTACTTTCTCTACGGACGTTACGCTATTTATGACTTGCATTGAGACCTATTATTTATATCCAACATTAATGAATGAAAATGAATGACTAGTTGTCATTCACTATTTTCTAAATACTTTAAACCTTTTGCGGCATTTTAAACCAAATTTTTCATTGTTAATATATTGACATACCAAAATTCTCTTGAAATAACCCAACTGGATTGCTTTGAAAAAAATCGTTTATTGCTTCTGCGTTCAACACATTAAGATATTAAATCCTAGCTTTAGTCAATTAATGTACATAATCATTTTATGTAAGCAATAAAGTGTCAATAATAATATGGTATTAAAATAATCATCTAAACAAATAACTAAATAGCTAAAAGAAATACCAAAATATTTTTAATTTGGTCTATTTTCGCGTACCGAACCGCCCCATCTCTATGTTGTTATGCCTAATCATTGCTTGCTACATTGTATGTAAACCTGATTAATGATAGCTGTTGCAAACGCGAAGACAATAAATTCTAATTAATCGAAAACATTACTTTACCTGCCCAGCATTTCCTATGGAAACAAGCGATAACTACAATAATATATCTAATTCAAAGATCGATCGCGACAAAACAAATCGGAATAATAAGAAAAAACCTAGACCACATATTAAATCCCCTATGACAATCTACAACTCCTTAGAGCGGGCACACACCTTTGATAATCGCACAACCCGTGAGCGATTGTCGATTGTTTCGTAGCCAATTGAATATTTTAGTTGAACAACTGAAAATGCGCATCATAAAAGCTCATAGGAATCAAAGCGTTACTAAACAGTTGTGCGATAGTTTAGTCAAAAATGTGCGCGCCCTCTTATTATTGATTTACAACATGAAAACAATATCACAATACATCAAACAATCAAAACGCTTGTTTACACCCCTACAATTATTTAACGGGTTAAACGGCCCTCGAGGCGCCATCCTTCTGATCTGCAAGCGCTCACGTCAGTCATGTACATTGTGTGCACGATTAAAAGAAACGTTGCAGCTCCGTACATGCGCTGACATGCATAAACTATTATATCAGTATAATACTAAACAGAGATGCTCGTTAGAATCGCCCTGGGGTGGTCGTTAATAACATTAAGATGTAAACACACTACATTATTAAAATTATACTTGGTAAATTAGTTATCACCCCTCTGTTTTTTATTATAAGAACTGCTCCTCAGTATAAGCAAATCAATAGGCGTTAATTCGTATACAAGTAACATAATCATCACCCCGGAACAATTAGCCAATACTGACTTATCCAGAAGTATTCTAGAAAAAAGAATTGTAGTCTAATTATTTTCTCTACATTTCTATTAATTATTACGACATAGATACATTAAAAATTACTGCACATACTCCTAAAAAGAATACTACACCAAAATATTACGCTAGTGTGGTAACATCCTAACAGTTGCAACAGATTCAAGAAACAAGCTCGTCCAAATCTCGCGCTGTAAGTTACGAAAGACGACGTAAATATACTGGAATAGCAACAAAGGGCCGCCACTGAAATAGGCCGGGCGCACTTCCTACTGGATCTGCGACTAGGAAACCATGACGCCCTAAAATTAACCATACAGCCGTGTCTCGCACCAATAGAATTAGTTTCGTGAAATTAAATAACATAACTTTTATTATAACAACTTTACTATTAAAAAAATAACTGATTTTTTTCATATTACGACAATCGAAATGTTAGAAAAACACATCAAGACGTTTTAATTATATTTGTTTTGAAATATATCATACATTCTCGGTTATATAGCAAATACATTCCGAAATCTAAACTAAAATTTAGTATGTTTACTTGCGATGTAAAATAACAGCTATAACTGTTAATTAACTATTAGCAAAATATCGCAGCGGAGCAACACTGGCTCATAAACGGTCCGTTTCCGAGAAACATTTTCACAACAGGGGAATGACTGAAAGACGTTAAAACCGTGACTTGCAGGAACACGGCTAGAAATAGATTTCGCTATACTACTTTTGTAGTGACAGTCTTTAACAGTCGATCTAGATAAATTAAATATTACTTTCACAACTTATTTACTTTCTTAACGTTTAGAATAAAAGAAATTAATAATTCACAGCAAAGTTTTATAGTTGAAAGTAAGAATTGATTAAAATATGGAGAAAAGTAATTAGAAAGATATCACGAGTACTTTAATTATTAGCTATTATAAAATACTAGCTTTCGCCCGCGATTCCGTCCGCTTTGAAATTAAAAAAAAAAAAAAACAAAAGTAACCTATGTGTTCTTACAGACTCTCCTCAAAATCTTAAAATAAACTTTCGCATTTATAATATTAGTAAGAAAGGTTTCCAATTTTTATAAGACTCACCAAAAAATCTAGACAGCAATCGAAATCCACTTACCTGAAAAAGGAATAAACAATAAATCAGCGTGATTCAAAATGATTTATGAGCATAGACAAAATTCATTGCACTTTACGTTTTATGGCGCATGATTGCTATCAATCAGACGCATCTGTACGGCACTAAATACTCGACCTGGATATGCTTAAAAAATTACAATCGTTGACTTGCATCCGCGTGGGATCGTCACGCTTATACCGACTTCAAAAATAAAAGACGGGCAAGTGCGATCCGGATTTTATCTTTTCGATTCCGTATGCAATTTAATGTCAATTAATATGACTACTATATAAAAACTAATAATGAGTATTAAACTTTAAAACGGGATAATTTAGTGAGATTAGTAGGAGTTCTTTTTATGTCACACTATAAGCTACGGGTTTTCCTAGGTAGTTAGTGGAAAAAATATATAGCATAGGCTACTCGATCATAGAAGTACTTGTGTACATGAATGTGTTTTCTTAAGTTCTACAATTTCTAGCTTTATCTGAAGCAGGCAAATAAATTCAGCCTCTAACTATTATTACTTTCTAGTCGCGTAGATGAAATTAGTTACTAATAAACCTTATGTGAAATTTCACTAGTCATTCTATCTTGATCGAACCAATCTTTTAGTTTACATGTAAAATTGTTAATTGCTTATCCTGTCATGACGTTAATACACGATCGATCTGACTTACGTTTATCTTGCTAGAGTTAATCCTAGCCGCATCATATCTGTACTACAACAAGTCAACTTATTATCATAATCCGAAGTTTTAATACACGTCTGATGATTGCCGTTAGTTTAAATCGTATACAAGTCGAAGTACTTTCGATCGGATAAAGATTATATTAAGACAGCCGTAGACGTACTTTCCACTTCATTCGCATTCCAGTTACAACAAAATTAAAACACCGCCTTAAAATTACCTAAAGAATTAGAATGTTAACGATATTACTCTAATTATAATAAAAAATTAAGTTAAGATGCATATACCCTTGACAATTTATAAGTTTTAATCTTGTCAAGGCGTTAAAATGGTCCCGAGATTATCGCTTGACAAGTGGATTACCGCCAGCAATTACCACTGTATACCTTCAAGATTGTTTTGAGTCTAAACAATTTGTCGATTCTTTCCAACTTATAGATGAAGTCAAACAGTATTTAACAGTTCTTGTATCTCTTTGTTTTTGAACAGCCCGTGATGAATTGTATAATGTTATCTAAATCAATAGATCGTACTCGTATGTGCCGCTTTAGAAGATATTGAGAGATATGTTCCATTAAATGTGTGCACCAATTTCTTTTCATCTTGGAATCATGACCCGTGTACTTCGTTTTGATGTTTAAGATTTATTGAATCTCGTTTGACGTAAGAGTTTTTCTTTGTATCGTTTCGTCTTTATTTGTTGATACAAGTATTAAAGATGAAAAATTTGTACACATTCCTCTTCGTTAATGATTTTGAAGCAACTATTATTTTAATATTATCTAAAGTTGAATAAGGTAATTTCAACTTGAGATTCAAAGGTGGTTAAAATGATATGATATTTAAAATATAAATTAGTAGAGTGAAAAATATCCGTCATGGAAGGACCATAAATATTCTAAATTTCTAACAACATTTAATTCATACCAAATCAAAGTAATAAGTTTGAACTTGAAAACAATAAATCGGATGTAGGAAGAGGCAGTTTCGTATTAAGAATCGACCACAAATCAGTCGACAGCCGGCGGAGCGAATCGGCCAGATTATTGCTTGCTACCGGGCGCGGGGCGCGTAACTCATCCAACGTGCCTTTATTACAACTATGTATAGTTATATCCAAACTTTACTGATGCCCACAAAAAGGCACGATACGTAAAGAACACAATGTTAAAACGCAATATCAATGGGGGTTGAAGTTCCACGAATCCCAATTGACATGCGTAGACATCCAAGTGCAAAGATACGAGCTCAAACCTAGCCACGTGTTATTAAGTTCGTTCCTCATAATATAGTTATGCAACGAAACCCCCTTTTCATGGTTATTTGACTTCATTCCGATAACAGTTTTTGAATTCTCTGTTCCAATAGATTAAACACCGCTGAAGTATTATGAATTTTAAATGGCATTGGACGGCATAATCAAACATTATCTGTGTGCACTTTTATGGCCTTTTCCAGATTACTTTATTGTACTTATGGTATTATACTTTATGGTACTATTGGTATTTTAGTGTCGATATTTTCATGTTATTACTTATTAATTACTAACTTTTACTCTTAAAATGTTCAAAGCGCCACAACCAAATAAATGCACAATTCACTAATAGTTACAGTTAATTATCTGTGGGTGTCGGCACGTGGAACTATGACGAGCGATGTCCGGAGCGGGGGTCAATGACACCGATGCGCCGGCGCATTGTTCCGCGAATGCGTCTGCACGGAAACGAGATCAAGGAATTGAAACCGATATAATTGAACGGATTTCATTTTGCATATTAAAACAAAAACCTAACTAAAACATACAAGCATTAGCTTTAGAATTTTTCGCACTTCAAGGCCAAGGGAAGAGAACAGACAAGACAGTTTCATACGAAACAGAATTCAGTGGTCTATAGGTAACGACTCATATTTGTACTACTTTACTGTTGCTGAGAGCTTATGATATAAACTGGAGAGAAACGCGAGCAGTTGCTGCGATACGTCACTCTGTGACAGATTTACCTGCACCTGATTGTCGATAACATCTGAACAGAGCGCCCATAACTCCGACTCCATCAGATGTGTCAGACATACTCGTAAATAATTGAATGCATTTAATCAAATACAGGACTTACACCATCTTAAAAATAAAACACACACTCGTGTGCAATTTAGAGCATTTATTTATCTATTCTTCATATCTAAAAAATTACTTGACACATGTAATTACTTGATGTGCCAGTGCAAAGCTTTCAAAACAATGTGGATTTTTCATTCAGATTTCAGAACATCAAATCTAAAAAATTACATGACACATGTAATAACTATTAAGCATTTCAATTTTAACACTCACTTAGGGTAGGCTCCGAGGCCCTCAGTTGGGACGTCTAGTGAGCTGGTGATGATGATGATCTCAAGTTTAAACAAATTAGAAACCATTTTTTTAAAATATGCTGCACAGTGTTGAAAGAGAAGTAAATCAATTCTTACATAAAATCATTAAATAAATACACGATGAAAGTTTTGCTCTAACAACTTTGACATTTAAAATGACATTTCATGGGAATTATAGAGCGCTATTGATTGAAACAGTACACCACTATTGTTCGTAATCAAATCCCGTCGTGTTTCCGGGTAAAAGTTTCGAATGACGGTCGTACAAAAAAAACTGACCGACGTCTGTCAGAGTTAAGTCGACGCGGTGTCGAGTCGCGTTCGTTTACAATTTTGAAAGCAATCATTTGTTACGCGGAGAACCTTTTCAATAACATGGTAAAGTGTGAAGGCATTCCCTTCGCCTCTATTCTTTAGTGTTGTAATCATAAATATAGGAATATATGATAGTTCAACTTATTTACCGCACATTGTCAATTATAATAAAATAAAGCTTCTTCACTACATATTTCGCATGACATTCTTAAGCGTTTCTAACATTACCCTTTCTTGAAGGCCCACATAATAAAAACTCAAAAAATCTATGTATATTAACCACTGTACCCTTTTATCTTCGCTATGGTATCGCTTGACCACGATCCCACCTGATAGAAGTGATGATGCAGTCGAAAGATAGACAGATACATCAATAGTTATTTCATATTTTTTAAACACGATTTATATGTTACTTTACTATTAATGTTACGACTTTTAAACGATTTATCTATCAGTAAACTACACAACACTAACATTTTGACGTCCCTCTGCGTCATTTGTGTCAGCGGAGGAGCTAAAGACATGTCAGAATGCGACGCAGCGTCGGCGGAATGAACAAAAGCTGACGCTACACACTTATCATAAGCTGGGAACACAAACACAAGCAAACAATACGCTTCGGCTGTTGTAAAATTACTATCAAGAATGGAAGCTTGAAAATATAATTAAAAAAATGAATAGGACTTTAGACTGCTTTAATAAAACAATGTTTACCGATACAATTAGGAAAGAATTTCTCAAAGAAGACGCCTCCTACAAATAATACGTGTTAGAGCGCGCGCAACCTTTGACTGAACTATCGGACAACTGTTTAATCGCGCTTTGATTCCTATGAATTTATATGCATACACTACTCAATTTTTAGTTGTGCAACTAAACAGTTAAATTGGCAGCAAAACAATCGAAAATCGAACAACAGTTACGTGCGATAGTTTAGAAGGTTGAATTCTTTACTAGTAGAATTTATTTATACACAAATAAAGATCCTCAACCAGACATTCTCAGCGATATGAGTACGACATTATCCCATCCGTTGGTCGAGCAAATTAGATGAATTGAATGATTAGAAAATGATGAATGATCATTGTCTAGATAGATCTATGATTTACATTCAATTACAATCATTGAAAAACTTAATCAAATTAACTACCGATACTTTATATGCCTTTCTAATACCGTTATTACTCCAATAAGTAATAAACTTAATGAGCAAGTCTAGGATAGAAAGCTTAGTACTTAGTATTGTACCATTTCATGTAAAAACATACTATAACCTAAAAAGGTAAAGGTTCGAATGTGCATACGCAACACTAACATAATAGATAAAATTGGACACATTGGTTAGAACGGAGTGCTTTCCAATGTCCGCTGTCCCTTGCGATTTGTCAGCCAGATTATGTTACCAACTTTAGATATGAGCAATGGAAAATATACATCAATGTTAGCACGCAATACATAAATAATATACCCCTGACCGCTTACAATCAACTAAATTGCGAATTAATATCAAATACGCAGCTTACAAATTTAATACAATACAAACGTGTGTAGACAAAAGTCATTAAAAGGTCACAAATTGGACTAAGCTACAGTATTGAAAGGTCCGATCAGCGCCTACGGACAAAAGAAAGATTTATTAATACTTTACTGCAAATAAATGCATTTTAACAACTACAATGTGAATAAAATGACACAGAAGAACCCAAATTAAACGATACCTCTTAAAGTGAAGCCAGTGGTTAAACAAATGCGAACCGTTCCCGCAAGTCAGTGTTTCTCAATGTTTCAGTATAATTTCACATAAAAGAACATTTAATATCTAACTAAAAAAAATCGTGTCCATAAATCTCTGGCGTACAGGGAAGATAACTAAAAAAGTCGCCTACTTTTTAGTGTGGTACTATTAGCGTCAGTCTACTTTGAGAAGCTGGACAAGATAGTACACGCAGTACCGTTGTGAGTGGGCATAGGGCATCGAGCATTGGGCCGTGTTCCCGTCGGGTCTGGCATGTATGTTTGCTCGCTTCTTTTATCGGCCACTTGACGGGCCTGTAAATAACTCGCCCCATTTTGCCAACCGTCGATAGGTAACCGATAGCGAAATACAGTTATTGCACCGCTGAAATTATACTAACAAATGAAAATTAATTATTTAAAAATTGTTTACAATGATATGTTGAAACTTCTTTAAGAAATTGTGCAGTACCTAACTTGCTTTCTTTAAATATAGCTCATTATTATTAGGTTTTTTTCTCATATTATATTACATATCCAACTTAGAATATGGCTAAACATATTCGTAGAAATGATAGACAAAATCAATCATAAGGATACGAGAAAAGAAAGTTGAAGTTACAGTCAGATGGGACGTCAAGATGTGAACCTTTAGCAGAGATAAGCATCAAGCACCAAACCAAGCTGCACAACTCAAGTATAACAATATTGGCAATTAGAAAACCGCAATATATCTCTGTCTAATATAAGTACCTGTCAACAGACGCTTATGAGCCTTAATTATACCCACAAGCAGTCTGCTATATCGATGAAGTGACTCTCGCTTTCGACCTAACGGCGACATAACACAAACATTCATAATACGTCAACTATGGGACAAAAACTTTGATATAACACCAACATAGCTAATGTTTCCCATAATAAACCAACGGTTTGTTAGATGGATTATGTTAAGCAAAAACTGAACTTCAAAGTCTTACAAAGAGTGTGTTCGAACATTTCAGTATCACAATCTTGCTGCTATTGATAGAAAATTAATTTACAAAACGATATATCAAACGATTAGTCGGTGCACCGGTATTCTATTAAACGAACGACATCGCCTCGTGAGAGCATCGGATGCGGCCCGTATAATTGACTTTTACTCTTCACAATTACGAACCTCCTCTCAAAGGCAGGAAGAAATTACCCAGTCAACGACTTCTTGCGACTTAACAAATCTCTTGTAATTGATTATCGATGCAAAAACATAGAAAGTACACATAGAATTTTGTTTACAAACGTTACAGCACTGTACCTATTTTGCTTAAAAATTGAGTTTGGTCTGGTAAAACGTTACACTCAACGAAAATTTAATTAGCCCAGTTTCACACCTAAAAGTTAACCTAGATGTTACAAAATGTGTCACACAAGACAACATCAAATAAGCTTACATTGAAAATGGGAGCGTATTCACAAAAGCTCTGCATAGTCAGCTTAATACATCAATCACGCGAGCTTTATTTGTTGGATTCGATAAAGTTTGGGCAAAAGACGAGTGCCAAGCCGTGACGGCACCGAGGCTCACCGCACGACAATGTCACATGCTTAAAGTTACTGCCTTTTTACTGCTCGATATACTTCGTCCTTCAAACGTAATTCGAATAACACGAAAAGCTTAAAATCCTCTATTACTTGTATTTTTAACATTATTATGCAACGAGCTGTTCCCGCGCGACTTCATCCGCATTAAAATATAAAACTTTATTTTATTGTTTACATTTATGCAAATGTCAAAATTCTATTGTTCAAATTACAACAAAGGCCTTTGACATTGGATAAAAATAACAGTATGCTAGGTTTCTTGTTGTTGTCTGCTTGTAGTTTAAGCCCCTTTCCCGCGTGACGGTTTTTTTCAAATGATTAACTCCCTAAGTTCCCCCCGGGGCCTCCAGGGGGCGATTTGTGTGTTCCACCTCCCCGAGTGAGCAGGAGGTATCCACCCACACGGACTTAACACCCCAAATGGATGGATACCCCCGGC